>NC_072469.1:18005780-18290780 GCF_027596085.1 Anoplopoma fimbria
TCTAAAACAGTACAGCAGCTAGCCTAATCTCACCATCCAGACACACACATACACCCTTGAGTGGGGGCCAACATGTAACGACTTTCTGGTCGTTGAAACAATGTTTCTATATCTTCTCTGGCCTCAGATCGTTTTCTATAACAGCTCTGTGTCGCAGCACTCAGGCAGTCCTTTGGGTGTTTGTGCATCTGTGGGTGACATTAGTGTTCGCAGCAGGAAGATGTCTGAATGAAATAGTTACACAATAGTGAACACAGTATTGGGGTTTGTTGGCTCATTCATTGTGGCCCTTGCAGGTGTACAACATGTCTGCGGATTGGGTCGGATATGGATATGCAGCCCTCATCGCATCCGGGGGGGTCATGGGTTATGTGAAAGCAGGTATGTAGAGCACTTTTTTTTTAAAGATAATAATGATATTTGCTCTGGTCTTTGCTTTTTTACAAAGCATTGCATCCCTCACGTTTACAATTACATTCATCCTCAATTTCCAGTAAGTAGAAGTAGGATAACCACAGTCTTACAAACTTTAAAATGTTTACCGAATTGCCTTCTAAGTATTTACTTTAGTTTATTTTAATTTTGCATTATAAAAACTAAAATACATTAGTCCCATAACCCCTTATTCTACTCATGCTCTTTGGTCATGTAGGTGCAGGTGTTGATCTTCTGTGTGTTGTTTCTTTTAGGCAGTGTTCCCTCCCTTGCTGCGGGTCTTCTCTTCGGTGGCCTTGCAGGTTTTGGTGCCTACCAGATCTCCAATGACCCCAAAAATATTTGGGTGTCCCTAGGTTGGTATACTAAGACTATACTGTATACCTTGTGTAGTGTGTATAGTGAATTAGAACAGTAATGTGTCTCTATGGTGATAATGCATTCTCAATTTACTATCCTCCGCTGACATCATCCACCACTCGGTGTCTTCCAGTTACATCAGGAGCTCTGACTGGCGTCATGGGAAAGAGGTTCTATGGATCCAGGAAGTTCATGCCAGCTGGCTTGATGGCTGGAGCAAGGTATCCGTCTCGTACAATTCATATGACTAAACTTATTTTACACGCATAAAGATGTTCAAGGTGAGGTAACAAGGATTTGTGGCAAGGATGACGGCGTGGTTATTACCTCTATGGAAGCGAATGTACTTGATAAAATGTGTCTGCGATGGGATCGCAGCTAAAAGTCAAGATCAGGGATGTGACATTTCCTTTTCGTTCTTGTTCCAGTCTTCTGATGATGGGAAAGCTTGGTCTCACATTGCTCCAGAAACCGCAGGAGTCCTGAAGGAGTCGAGGTTCCATCTGTTGTTTCAGGAGCTTCCCGTCAGCGTTTGTCACTTACTGTTAATGTCATTTTGTAAAAATGAAATATAGTACCTTGTTTATATAATAGGACTGGTCGTCTTGTCCTTTTTGAATGAATGCATTATGAACTTTCATGTATTTATTTGTATAAAAGGTTTACAAAATGTTCAGTTAGTTCATTGCATAATACAAAGAGGTGTGCAGTGGTACACGGAATAAGTTGAAGTAATCATTTTTGAAGCCATTACACTGAAGATTTTGTTATGAGAATAAAAGCAGATGGGATATAGTAATGCAAGAGCTGTTAATAAATTACAGATTATGCTTTGACATCAGAAGTAAAACAATACTTGACAATGATAAACTAGAGTATAAAAAAAGAAAGGTTATGCTACAATTAACACTAACAGCAGAATTGGCTCACACTGGCTCGATCAGGAACGCGGTGGGATTGTCAAGCAGACAGTAACCGTCTTGGTTCAGCATCATGGCAACCGTCATCTTCAAAACATAGAGACTCCATGTACACTTACAGTTGCTTCTCTGGGAACATCTACCAGATTCTTTGACGATTGTTTCAAGGAACATACAGCATTTCTCCAGGTTGTAGAGTGTTTAGGGTTAACTTCCTGCCAAAGATGTGTACCACCAGGCATTACAGTCCAACAAACGGTAGAAGCTGCATGGCCTTCTTTCTGAACTACCGATTTCCACCGTATTTGGATGTCCAGTCCACCCTGCCGTGGACAGGCTGCACGGGGGGAGCTCTGGTCATGAGATTCCCAGAAGTTTTCCCCAGTGCTGAGTAGCTGCTCCCCTTCATCTGAGTCCTGTCTGCCCTCTTCTTCCAGCCCTCGTAATCTGTAGAAACATGCCAGTTAATGAATTTGTCTATATCAAATATATACAGTGATAATACAGTAGCTATATAGTCAGGTATATGTCTTTACACACTGACACCAGCTAATAAAACAGGATTTTTTTAATAGCATCAAAGGTAGATATAAAACTGGTGTTGAAAGTAGCAGCAAAAGCAAATAACGATAACAACAAAGAAGGACAGCTTTTTTCTTCTGTATATATCAACAGAAGTAATTACGCCAGAATCATAAAAAAAAAAAGCAATAAAAGCCTAATAGCAACCATCAGAAATGGCAATACCTTCATTAGTTTCGCTCAAAGATGAGTTGGACATGGGCTTGGGCTTTGCAGATTTCGATTTCTCTTTTTTATTATCAGGAGAAGAAGACAGATTGACTGAAAGAGTGAAGAAAGAGGAGAAACACAGTCCCAGTGAGTGAAAGTTTGGATGGAAATAGTGCAAGCAAGAAACTGGAAACGAAATAGAGTAAAGGAGGAGGACTGGACGGACACACAAGAGGGCGGTTATTCTAATGGAATATAGAAGGTGTTTAAGATTCGATGAGGAATGCAACCTTTGGAGCTGGATAGGTGGGGAGGTTATCTGACCAAAAAGTATCAAGAATCTTCTTTTTCAGCTTGACATAGATGGAATAAAAGCTTACTTGTGTGCTGGCCAGCCAAAGAGCCAAGCTGGATTCTCTGCCCCACTGAGCCCACCTCTTTCTTTTGGAATGAAGGGATATAACCGCCAGAGAGGTTGTATTTTGTGCTTACAAAGTTCCCTAGAAGAGGAGAAAGACAAAGTTCACAGATCTTTATTTTGTTAAGTATTTAAATGTTACAGCCTCCATGAACCCAACCAGTATGACGGTCAGAGTCATGTAAGCTCAAATAACGTGCACCATTTAAAAACACAAAAGCATACAAATGAAGAAAACGTTCGTAAACACAACTAATAGATTTTCTCACACTTGGCTTTACTGATACAAACGATTTGTGTGAACATGTGTGAAGTAGCTGCTGCATATGCAACAGCTACTGAGGACCCAAACAAATGACTGAGGCCATGTGATTGAAGTCTTTCAGCTTTTCCCTGGCGACTCCATCGATCTGCCTCACCAGCAGCCACAGATGGTTATCAGGATAATTAGTGAAAAGCCTCATTGTTCCCTTATGAAGATGTTGTGGTTGTAGTGCAATTTAACATCTATTTAGCAACTGGAGGTCTTAGTTCTCTGGTTAAACTGTGTATTTGTACCCCTGCCTCCTGCAGAGCCTTTAGCTGCTGCTTTCTTTCGCGTGTTAAGTCACTGGGTGAATACCTGAAGCTTTTTTGCATCAGCCAACACACTAACTACAACTACAATGTTTGTACACAAAAGAGCTTTAGCATAGCAACTTACAGTTAAGTCAACTCACAACATAGCTTCCAACTGTGAAATACAACAAAGCAGTTCACGTGAAGTCATCTCAATTAAATACCTTTGGAGAGATCGATTTTCTCCAGTATTCTTTCTTTCACGACAGTTTTCTCGGGTGGGCTAGCCTCACTATTAGAAGCACTCTCTTCTAGCCTCACACCAAAATGAGTAGAGTCGGAGGAGATATGCATGCAATCAGAGAGAAAGAAGAAGAAGAAGAAAAATATTCATTCGGCATAAATTTAGGTGTATCAAAACAAACGTTGGAGGGGGATAGGACAAATGAGCAGGGGGGTTACAGTTGAGGGCCATTTAAGGAGCACTTGATCTTACACCGGCAGTCTACAGTATAATCTCATGAATAAGCAATGGTGAAGGGAGAGACAGTGAAAGAAAGAGACAGAGGAGGAGAACACAGCGGGGACACATATTGTGTGTCCGTCTACATGACAAATGATTTATAGGAGTCTCCCTTCTCTAAAGACGCAGACACTTAGGCTCGCTCCTAACCCTGCTTTGTCATTGGCTCCATAACTACTGATCAGGAGACATTAGCTGCATCGTTAGCATTTAGCCCCTTTGTGGCACAAAGAGGACAGCGTCATATTATGTAACAGTGTGTGACACTGACAGTCGGCGAGTTTCCACTACATGGGAAAAACGAGATTACCTTACGAGATCTCTGTAGAGTGGAGTCAATGTTTATTTGTGTTGCCAAACATAAGGTGTTAGCTCAGTTATAGATTGTCAAAAATAATATTTTTCCACAGTCCACAGTGGGTACATTGTGTTAATTAGGACACAAAAAATGGCAAATGAAACAGGATAGTTTTTATGTGACAAATTGTTTCTTTGTTGCAACCTGTAATTCGTTATGGATCAGAGAAAACTGAGTTGTTCCGTTAGATAGGATTTCTCTAACATGTTAGTGAAATCCGGGAACCTGAGCCCCGTCCACTTCACACTCCATCAAACCTCTTAACACTTGACGTCCTAATACATTAGACATTAGTCCTCACCTGCGTTGTTTCTGTTGACAGATAATCCTCCTCCAATAGGAGCGAGCGGTTTATTTACGGTGGTTGAGGAGTTCTCCCACAAGTCCCGCAGCGTCAAACCACTGAACTCCTTATCTCCAGAAGTCTGATTCTTGCCGATCAACCCTTAAAGCAATATAAATTATGTGATGGAAAATCAACAGTACAAACACTAAAAACACTATGTTGAATTTTCCATTAAACGTGCTGATCAGGGGGCTCCGGGTGAATGAGACGGAGCCTGATTTTACTTGATATGAGGACATTGCCTGGTTTAATGACCAATATGTATTGACAATTCTGTTAGTGGACTAGCTGATTTGAGTTTCAAGATAGTAATTCAGGATTTTTATCTCTGTTAATCTTTTGATGACCTCTTGCCAATGATAAAGATTACCCAATTGGCTGTTGGTCATGCAGTCCTACCTGGCAAGTATCGTGACTGGCTCAGATAGTGCTGCCGTGCTGCAGATCCTGGGAGATTAGAGTCCATTTGGCCAATCTTAACATTGTTGGGTAGCTTAGTGACTGTGCTGAAGGAATACAGAGGTTTCTGCTCCTTGGGCCTGAAAACAGAAACCAGACATTTAAAGATCAAAAAGCACACCATTTTTTTTAAAGAAGTGCATCACATAAAGTCTATCAAATAATTTATGCAGATTGGGCAGAAAATACTGCATGTGCATACATCATTTTTTAAACTAGAGTACAAGAAAATTGCTTCACAACTCAGATAACCTATAGTCTCAAATAATGCACGATGCATGAGACAGCAAAATTTAAAATCACATTTTTATTATTCTACAATGCACTGCTGCAGTTTCAATGTTCACATTTTACTGTCAAACTGCCTGTTAGGACATTGCAGCACTTACTGTGGGCGGTGCTCCTTCAGACTCCCCTCCTCCTCTGCGTTCCCCAGGCTGAGTTTCTTGGAGTTGGAGGCGGCGGTTTCTGACGGGTCAGATTCCTCCCAGCTTTCTGAGGTCTTGGCCACAGTCTGGCCCCAGCGACGACGGCCACTCTTCAGGGCCCCCATCCCACTATCACCAACGCTGTTCTCACTGCCCGGCGGTACTGCTTTCTGCAGAAGAAGACAGTACAATTGTCTTACAGGTTTCAATGCTTGGAAGAGGAGTCCAATACGCAAAGTCAGGGGTCAGAAGAATTCCCTTATGTATAAGTATTCTGGCAAAGCGTGACAAGATGGTGTTTATGTATCATGTATAACATGAAATACAATAAATCAAGCTCTGATTGCACTCACTGCATGGCTAGGGCCTCCTGGTTTACTCTCAGTTTGGGGAAGGGGGATCTGCTGAAGAGGTTGATGAGGTTGGTTCCTGGAGGAGGATGTGGAGGCTTTGGACTCAGAGGAAGACTGCTGAGGATCAGCCTTGGACTCCGAGACCTGCTTCTGAGTAGGCGGCCTGGCCTGGACCTTCTTGACCTCCTGGCTCTGAGGGCGAGGCCCTAAGATCTGGCCTACCTGGAAGTATGGGTAACGCAGAGCCTAAACAGGGAGAGAAGGGAAGACACGGCATTGTTATTCAGAATAGTCTGCAACCCTATGTACTCCAAAACACTATAGAGTCAATGACTTTAAACTTTGTACATACAAACAACATGAATCAGACCACTGTGTTGACACACAAGCATGTTAGAACGATGGACATGCAGTGTAGACTTCATCCCATTCTAATAATCATATTCTTTTTCCGAGTACGTTTAAATTGCATTTTAATTGTTTCCTTAGAACTGGCTAAAACTAGATGTGCATCTTACTACTGAGTGCTTTGTAAGCAGGGAATGGAAAAGCATTGTCACTCCCTCAGGAAAGGTGTTTCCTACAAAGGGCCCACTGAGTCTTTTGTAGGAAACCAACAGTCTCAGGGGGAGTGATAATTATTTGTAACTATGTAATAACCATGTATTGTACATGATATCATTACACAGCGAAGAGCTCCACTGCTGAGATAGAACATTTTGCAGCGGCAGGGTGAATAAAGTTGGGTTTAAGCCCTACTTAAAATTACTGGGATTAGGACGCTAATGCAATCTCAGTATTGGGACAACAGATAATCTGCATGTAGTGGCGAGTCTTGCACTGTAATTTAAATTGCCCCTCTGAGGACAGGTAGTATTTTTTAGGTTTTAAATTAAAGTGGGTCCAAATAGGTCATTTGATCACAGGTCAAACTTAGGCCAGTTGCAGACACCTATGTGCTGATTTATGGAACAGAATGCTTTCACTCCCACTAAATGGCCTTTACATTGACCACATGTGGCGAATAAAGCCTTGACTTCAGACCTTTAGTCTTGTTTTTTGCCTACCTGTACAGCAGTGGGTCTTTTTTTGGGGTCCCACTGCAGCATGTCCCTCATCAGGGCAATGGCCTCATTGCTGGCATTAGGGATGAGGGTCTTCAGGTGGGTCGGCACACATTGAGGGAAGCGAAAGTTCATAGCAGATGCTAGTTGGTAGCCCTCCGACCAATCCGTCTACCGGAAGAAAAAATAAGATGATTGTTCATTATCATTCTTATTAATGAGTAGTTGTTAAAATATCACAGGAAAATGTTTTAGACTTTTCATAACCCACGCCACTTTGCTTAAGTTGCTTTTAAACCTCACATTTGCATGTCTATATAAACATAGAAGGCGAACAGTTTTATGTCAATTCTTAGTACCATATTGTATGTTTGCACTGGGTGTAATTTTTCCGTGTGAGGGTAAAGGACATAGTGCATGCCCTCTTATTGTTGATCATGTATAATGATGCAGTAGATATTCCAACACCACCTGAACACACCTGGTAAGCACCAACTACCGCTTTGATGGAGGAGCTTCCAATACCTTTATCCAATATGTAATAAAAGATGCATGGATAAAAAATACGAGACTTTTCCCCTCAGTTCAGGTCATACCATAAACCATACCATAAATCGTCTTCGACTGCTCCCTGCTTAGCCTTCAGAGGAAATAGTAATGGATTTGGGGATAGGCTTTAAATTAAGTCTGCCTCCTGTTCAGATAGAGGAACACTGCTCTTGGCCTACTTATGAACTTGTCTTTATATGGTAAACAAATTAATTGGAGAAAATATCCCAAATGATATGATAAAGATGAATAAGCTTATTTTTAACACAGCAAAACCCTGAATAAATGTCCCCATTGAGTTTCTCCTCACCTTTTTGACGGTTCCTAGGACTTGGCAGATCTTAAAGATCTCATCCACCTCACTGTTCCCCGGGAAAAGAGGTCTGAGAGTGTAGAGTTCAGCCATGATGCAGCCCAAAGCCCAAAGGTCAATAGGAGAGCTGTAGGTAGAGGACCTGAGGAGGACCTCTGGAGCTCGGTACCTGGACAGAGAACACACTCAAATAAACCAGCTGACATCACATACCACATAGCTACATGAAAATAGAGCATAATGTGAATTTTAAAAGGCTGAAGCTCTCTTTTAGTCTAGCACTCTGTAATGGACAGTACTCTTACCATCTGGTTGATACGTAGTCTGTGTAGGGAGGTTTGGAGCGGATCTCTCTGGCCAGTCCAAAATCTGCTATTTTGACCAGTTCTGGACCCATGCACAACAAATTCTCTGGCTTCATGTCTCGATGAAAGAAACCTGTGGAGATGTTAATATCAAGTTGAGCCACTGTGTATAGAGTCAACTCTACAGGATGGAAAAATGTCCAAATTACAGTCATATGCAACTACTCTATATTAGCATTTGACATTCTTTGCAAATGCTGCACAAAACTCAGATAGCACAAGAAAAGGAAAACTAGGGAGCTGCTGAATGGGTGTATATTTGCTTTTGTCAGCCGTGGTCAAGGTTTGGAGCATTTGGGAATGCTGAGTATTCAACATTGACATTATTTAACCATGGCATCAGTGTTTCTCTAACCTTGCCCAAGCTGTTTTAGTTACCTAATCTTGCTTGTACAGTACTATTTTTTACCACATAGATTATTAAAGGGAATGTCTCGAAATAAAAACCTTTGTCAAAGCAGTTACAGTAAGAACTGTCAAGGCCATGGCAGTTTTCTAGATTATTTCCTAGTGTTTCTTGTGTTTCCCTCTGTCCTGTGTTTCCAGCACCTGCCCCTATATTTGTCTGTGTGTGGGCCCTCCTACGCCTGCTTTATCGACCTGCAGTATATCTACCCTAACTTGTTAACCACAACTTGCTGGATCATTATCATCTACTGTGTTAGTTAAGGTCTTTGTATTCCTGTAACCTGTACTTCACCCTTGTGGTGTTTTATCTGTGGGTCACATACATTTTCTTTTCAATATACACCCAAACCAACTACGGAAATGTCGTGCTACTTTTGAACATGTAAGGAATGATAGAGTAAAGCCTCTTACCATGCTTATGTACAAAAGCCAACCCAGTTACCACTTGAAACATGATGTTCCTAATTTCATTCTCTGAGAACTTCTTATTCTCTCTTAACAGCAGTCCAAAGAGATACAAAAAAGAAAAGAAAGAGGAGTAAAAGAGAAATTAAAGAAAAGCCGTTAAAAGGAAGAGAAATCCTGAAAAGCATGTGCACTCTGGATGTGTGGAAGCCTGCACTGTAAGGCAAATACAGGCTGTTTGTTTGCATTTACACATGCACAATTTACAATGAATTATTTTTTCTGTAATATTCTTAAAACTTGCACACATCCATTAGTTATAAAAAAAAATGCAGACCAATGAGTTAGATGAGGCAGTTATGAAGAGTTCACAAACTACAAGATTCTGATAAAAACATCTCCAGATTGACAACTCAGGACTTTGGATGAAATATTCCATATTTCATAGCTTTAAAGTTTTCAAGTTACGTCAATGAATCTTGCAGTATGCTATCACTCTCATGCAATTGCAAGGCATGACGGGAGCACAGTACACCTACCATGTTTGTGAATAAATGTCAGGCCTTGTAAAATCTGAAAGCTTATGTTTCTTATCACTGATTCAGGGAACAACTTTTTTCTGTAAACATAAAAAATGTACAGAATTCTCATGAGCCTGCTAATGTCAGCGTCATTACATAAACATTGTTCGACTTTGTACACACAAACTAACTGGGGAAACTATCCTGAAAAGCAACGGTGATGACAAACCCAGGTGAGTTTGAGTGTAGTGTACACCTGGGGTTTCAAAACTAGAAAAACATCAGGGCTTCCCTTGGAGGAGGTGTTAGTCTGGCAGCAGCTGTATTCAAATAAGAGCATGGTGTGGTGACAGAAGTAGGAAATATTCCACTGGATCCCATCAGATTCTTATATTAAACCACACCTTACTAGTGTCAAGTGTCAAAACCATGTATTGACAAATTGGCATGGCTTGTGCTCTAGAGTCCAATCTGACCAGATGCTGACTTTTGGAAACTCTGTGTTCTAGTAATAAAATCAAACTAGACCACTATGTTATACATCTGATGAAAAACATTTGCATGGTAAAGTGTGGCATTTCTCTTCTTACCTGTCCTTCATAAGCTGGTAGAGGTTCTCCTTCATGTACTCAAAGACAAAGTAGAGGTGATCGTTCTCTCTGATTACCTCCTTCAGTTTCACCACATTCGCATGGTTAAGCTTCTTCAGTGACTGGTTTGACAAAAAATCGTGGAAAAAAAGGTAAGAATTAATGGCACTCTTGTAATCACACTGGTTTGTTTGAGAAATGCATTAAATGTTTGCAATTGTGAATCAGAAAATGCCAGAAGATAGACGAGGTCAACGTAAGGTAGTTAGTGTGTGTAGAACTTTAAGTGCAAAATGAACTGCAGATTTTGTAATGTTTAGAACATATTTTACTGCTCCCGATCATCATTTCAGTGTGTGACATTATAAAGCAAGTGTCAAAGTTGATTTGCAATATTCTCAATGTGAAGATACACAAATAAAGGCAACTGTTAGCTGTGTTCAAGGAGATGTCGTGTATTATTGCTTAAATCGCACAGCTTTATCATGCCAAGAAAAATATATTTTCATATCCGGAAGCTGCCAAAAACTGTCCCATATCCTGTCCAAAGTATCACCATCCTTACCTTGACCTCTCTTAGGTTCATACATTCTTCCCATGAATAAAACTTTCTCTTCATTCTGTGAGAGAAGGTCAAAACCAGACATTAAGTTTGGAGTACAGATCAGACATACATCAACTAAAGAATAGAGGGCATCACATTTTGGGGCATATAACTTACACCCAACGTACAGTAGAGTCCCTGTCTTTGCAAAATTCTATTGTGTGTCTCCATTAATAATTCAGCTTTTTTTAGATGTCTCTAATTTCAGCTCATTTAATTTCAAGAACAAAACCAGCAAATGCTCGAGAATGTTAACTGATATTATTTGCCATTCTGGACCGTATAGGCTTTATTATTGTTTTTCTTATCTACTTGAATTAAGTGTGAAATACATCTTTTTGAATGGATGTGTCATCAGTTCTATCGAGTACGCGTCACTATGTACATAACAAACCCCACGGCAGCTGTTATACAGGACACCTGTACGATAGCTTATCATCTCCGATCAACGTTACCGCTCCCTCTAACTGGAGTTATGTAAGAATACAGAACGTGCAGATATCTTCTTTTCCTCTTCTCTGGGCACCTGCCAGTTCCGTTGGTCCCTTTCACAATGCAACCTGACACACTCCCTCTACTTTCACTCCCTTTCACCGTCACCACATGTATTGTCTTGCATGGTAACCAAATGATCAACCGGTGGACGCGTCTCCCCGGTTTCTCATCTATTATTGAATCCTGCTGCCATGCTGCTGAAACAAATGCATGTAAGCTGGTTTGTTTGGCCTGGTGATGGCAAGAAACCAGTAGGTCTTCACTTTGAATAATTTTTGGTATGACATTTATCCAAAGCAAGTAACAGTTCTAGTTTTTGAATATTTAGTACTACTAATTATACCACTCGTAGTATATGAAGTACATATGCTTTTTAAAAGTATTTAGGTGGGTTAACATTAGAGATCAATTATTAAAAAAGGTTTTAGGCCAGAGTTTACTTTCTCCGTTTAAAATCTAAAATACACTTGTGTGTATAGTGAACATACTTGTACAAATGTGTACATGGAAAACTTGTAACAAATACATCATATGCTCTCTACTCTACTCTCATGTTGTCAAATTCAAATAAAACAGTATCCTCTATTTAATTTATTGCTATCAATAATTATATTTTGGGGCTGATTAGTGGTGCTTTTACATGACATTGTAATTATATGAATTAAATACTGAAAAGGCCCTTTTTTCACAGCAGCCAATTTGACATGTAATTGCAGGTAAATACAGGTGTATTTAATAACATTAATTATGGGCCTATTTCCTTTACGCCCTGGTATTGTTCATGTTGGTTCATTGGAAAAGCTTTGACACACAAAATTAGGGTGTGACCTTAATTAATTTTACCAATGACATCTGTGTTTACCCTGTTATGACATGTCAACATGGCCGCTGTGAAAACAGCCCATTGTATAACTTTACTAATATGTAAAGCAGCCTTTACCACTAGAGAAAGACAAGATCTAAGCTATGTCACTATATCAAAATAACCAAAACTCCCACACAATATTCATATATCAATATATTGCCCTGCTTTAACAGTGACAAATTGTATTTACAGTTAGAAAAATATCAACATCCTCACCTCTTGATAGCCACCAGTTCTCCAGACTCGTTGCTTCTTCCCATCAGCACGCTGCCATAGGTGCCATCACCCAGCTGCTTCAGGGTGGTGTAGCGATTCATCATTTCTCAAGACGGTGTCATCAGCTTGTTAACTTTCCTTCTGCATATAATAAGTGGAAGAAACACACTGCAGTCTCATTGATCAAATGTCTTCCGCCGACCTCTTATTGAGAAGAGTTCACTCGTTCTTTTCCCAGGAGGAAGGAGTTTTAGTCGGCCAGTATGTCACAACGCTCACCAATTCTTGAAGATCCAAACTCATCTTGCAGTAACTGATCCGCTGTTAGAGAGGTTGGATTCTGGGGATCAGCCAAGAGTTGACACCATGCCTTTGGGATCCTTTGGTGACAGTAAAAAAACAAAAACATCAGCAGCAGCGGGTGGACACCAATCAACTACAAATACAGTAAATTGCACAATAGTTAGAAGCCTTACTCACTCCTGGATAATCCCAACAAAACAGGATTTTTAATAGATCTGAGCACAAAGAAAAGCGACACCCATTTCTTGTTTTTCCCTCAGTGAGGAGGATTAGGTGTGTGTCTCACTAGTCGGAGGCTCCAACATCACCACCCAAGGGAGATGACAAAGCCAGCCCGAGGCAGATTAGGCCAACAGGGATGTAAATAGGATGTTACATCACCATCGCGCTTACCGGCATCCACTACCTTCCCCAAGCTCCCTGCATGGCAAGAGGATTTGATTGACGCCACAGTGATCACACTTACGGTGTATATTCAGCCAAATGACTTTTTAAAAATGACAGAGGAAAACACAAACAGTGGTTTTCAGACTTTGGTGACATAATATATGCTTTATTTTCCTTTAAATGCATAGCTGGTCCCCGTTCTGTGTTAGGTAGCAACATGCTGCTCTAAATGCTGGTTAAACAGCAGTCACCCTGGGTGTAACTACAAGACATGACTGAAAAAGACATAATATGGATAGTGAAATGAAACCCAGGTATTTTTAGTGAAACATACAGTACTAGTCAAAAGTTTGGACACACCTTCTCATTCAATGGTTTTTCTTTATTTTTTATTTTTGTAGATTAATATTGAAGACATCCAAACTATGAAGGAACACATTATGGAATTATGTGGTAAACAAACAAATGCTCAACAAACCAGAATATGTTTTATATTTTAGATTCTTCAAAGTAGTTAAATGAGAAGGTGTGTCCAAACTTTTGACTGGTACTGTATTTTCAATGGATATCCTGGTTGTAAATAATGAAAAGCATAACCACATTCTGAGCAATAAAAGCCTATAATGATTGTGAGCATTTGGGTGTAAGGATTTGAACACTTAAACAAGTGTGTTAGAACGTGTCTCCTAACTGACCTGCTGTATTAGGTTAAAGGAAATGCTGTTGCAGACAAGCCAAGCGCAGCTAAACAAAAATGAGATATGTGTTTATTTCATTGTATTGGGCCAGGATTTCCCCATCCGAAGAGAACGACCAAACTGCTCTCTGACTCTGTCTAGGAATGTTTAAATATTTGTCACATTTTTTGCAAAGTAGAAATGATTTATATCTAAACAGAACGCTGCTTGATATTCCAGTCTAACTGAAACAACACACAATAAGATAAGTGAGGATGTCAACCAGAGGACTGTGGGCTTGTGCTCAGCTTCCACATAAGGCAATCTGTTGTAGAGGGATTTAAAGGGAATTAAGATGTAGCCTATCCAGGCCACAGAGCATTAGGAGGCTATTCAAGGTCAATTATATTGTTAACAACAAACCTGCCAGTGGGAAGGAAACAGGGTTGATTTGATCATAACCTTTAATGTGTATTAAGGTCTAGTTAGGCCTTCTTGGTAAAATGATTGTGTACTTTATTGCTTCCTATACTGCTGTCATGCATCACAATCCACTTAACACACAGCAGGATGTCCAAAAACCAAGAGGTCAGTCTGAGTCTAAACATAGCAGCTTTGATAGGATAACATCAGAACTGGAGACATATTTGGTATTGACATGTAAGCTGTGACCCCCTCTATACTTCTTTTTCCTTCTTTCTTTTGAACTCACCATTTGGAGGTGGAGTTTCTTCCCTCGGCCGTTGTCTGGGCCAGCTGATAACCACGACGTGTCTTCAGTTAAACTTCACGCAGTTACCGCAACCTCGCTCTGAAGATAAGGTTGCGTGTCTGCTCCCCATGGAAACGCACACACAAACGCGACGAGTGTTTGAGTTGCTAGGTGACGACCGGCTCTGCGGGCGCAATGCTTTGTGGGAAGGCGGAGATGTCAAACCCTGCTCACAACGAAATTGAGAATTAAATAAAGTTTGAGTTGGATTGATAGTTATATTCCATGTAGTCGTTTTGTGTGTGATATTTACAGTCTTATAATCTTGCGACTCCTATCAGTCTGACAAAAATATTTGATATATACATATATATATATATATATATATATATATATACATACATATATATATACATATATACATACATACATACATACATACATACATACATACATACATAATTATATGCTATTTATACAGCATAGCCTTACAGAACTTCAGAGAAAAAATATATATATATATATATATATATATATATATATATATATATATATACATATATATATATATTAATTATATGCTATTTATACAGCAACCTTCAGACCGAAAATACAAGAATGAATAATTTGTTCCAAAAACATAGCTTCTTGAACTGAGAAAAAAAGGCCCAGATATATTTTATTATATATATATATATATATATATATATATATATATATATATATATATATATATTAATTATATGCTATTTATACAGCAACCTTCAGACCGAAAATACAAGAATGAATAATTTGTTCCAAAAACATAGCTTCTTGAACTGAGAAAAAAAAGGCCCTTTTATTCCAGAGCAATCACAACACTAATGTTTGAGATGACAAAATAAATGTGACAAGTGTGAGAGCTCTTCACTCCTCCACCTCTCTGAACACAGTTGTAATTCAAGTGCTGCACCAGCAGAGGGAGCTGTCGGGCTGTGTTTTTAAGACACGTTTTAGTAGTTCATACATGGCTTTTTAAATTGGCCTTTGTTTTTTTTTGTAGCCCAGTATAGCCCTATAATAAGGCTAAACAAAGCCTACATGCCATGTCCAACTGGAGCGTTAAAACTAATGTATCCAGTGGATATAATGAAACAGAATTATAACACACACGTTATGACGTCAGCCCTGACTTTAGCCTAGTTATGTCGTCACCGGTGGTCGCAGATAATGATCATTATGTGCTGATTTATGCTTTATGTGCATTCATGACTCTGAACCACAATAAATTAGCCTACAATTGAAAAAACTTTCCCCAATATGTCGCTTTTCTGAATTTAGGCCTAAGTTTGCGTGTGTCCAGGCAGTGGTCTCCACACACACACACACACACACACACACACACACACACACACACACACATGTGGCAGGTAAAGCCAAGAAGCAGGAGCAGGGGATAACAAGGAGAATCTTGCTCTAAGAGGATTATCACGGTCGTTAGCCCGGATGCCTGGTTCACCGGTTGGAGAGCAGCCGCACCACGACGCCAGGCAATAACCTGCCGAAAACCGGGCCAGGAAACGGGTCATACTCGATCTGCTGCGAGTCAGAGGATGTCTTGAGACGGTTCTACATGTTGCTTAGATTAACTGAGACATTGCAAGATGATCTGCGATAGTTTGTGCATGTTGGTAGCGCACGGGAATCCGTCCCCTGGATTGCATGTGCACCGAAAAGCGGTTTCCTGAGGCGGGTTGGTGCTGACAGGCTGTTTCTTATATGAAGACCCGACCTGCAGGGATCGGCAGTGTCAATGCCGACTGGATGGGTTCACTCCCCTCCAAGCTCAGTGCCATGCCGCTCAAACACCTCGCTGTGCCAGGTGAGGGTGCTGCCTAAAGAGGTTTGGGTTCTCCTCTGCGTCTTTTCACCTGTCCATCTCTGTACACTTTGGGAAGATGACAATCAGTGGTGTACAGTAACGAAGTAGAAATACTTCGTTGCTGTACTTAAGTCGTTTTTTTTGGATATCTGTACTTTACTTTACTATTTATATTTCTGTTGACTTTCACTTTTACTTCACTACATTTTGCAAAGAAAACTGATACTTTGACTCCGATACATTTCCCCTGAAACCTTCGTTATTCGCTACAAAATCAAAGAGAGACAGGTGTCTGATCTTCTAGTTTAGCTACACATGGTGTATGTTAGGCTGCTGTCTCTGTTTGTACCTCCTTGTCCTTGGTCATGGTGGCCACAGCACTTAAAATAATAAACTTCATAATTCTCAAAATTCTAACCCTTTGCTTTTTTATTAACAGCATTTACTTGTACTTTTACTTTCAATACTTAAGTACCATTAATATCAGAAAATTACTTTTGATACTTAAGTACAGTAAATATTAGATACTTTAAGACTTTTACTCAAGTAGTATTCTAATAGGTGACTTTCACTTTTACTGGAGTCATTTTCCAGTAAGGTATCTTTACTTTTACTCAAGTATGGCTTTTGGGTACTTTATACACCACTGATGACAATAAAGCTGCAGGAATGTGATCTGTTTAATTTCCCTCTCGATTGTCTATACTCATCATCATCATCATCACATCTCTTCCAGGGTCTCATGACTCGTTTACCTACTGGGTGGATGTGCATGCTCCTGTGGGACCAGACCAGAAGGTATATGTGAAGTACATCGCCACCATGTTCAGCGTCTTAGCCAAGAAAGTCATGGTGAAGTGGTCCATGACCCAGGTACTGAGCTCAGATCAGTGACATGTACACACCTGAACATCTCTGAAACCAGGTAGCTTGCAGATGACATGTTAAATTATCTATTTTGGCCAGAAAAAAAAATGTATATTTTACAGCGTAACAGATGTGTTGGGTTTCCTAGCCAGATGTTATAATGATATATATATAATGCTTCTATTCCTAGAACCTGACATTTAAAGAGCAGCTAGAGGCAGGAATTCGCTACTTTGATCTCCGGGTCTCCTCCAAACCAGGAGAGCCTGGGAATGAAATCTACTTCATCCACGGCCTGTTTGGCCACAAGGTGAGCAGTGGAGTACTGACATTTAAACACTTCATATAGGCTACAATGCTCCTCCTCTTTCTTATTGTTTTTATACATATTTGATCTAATCAGTCACAGTCCAGTATTATCCGTAAATGGTTAACGTTTTTGTCTCTCTATATCAGATGTCTTCTGTCATAAATGATCACATTTTGATTTTAATGTTGTTTCAAATATTTCAGCTTGTCCAGATGTTTGTTCTTTATTCTGTCTCACACAACAGCATGAGCAGTGAATGTGTTCTGTTAGTGCTGTGTTCTAGTTTCCAGCTGATGTTTTCAGTAGAGGGATGGAGATGGCCTTTAACAGGATTAAAGGTTGTGAGTTTAGTTGTAAGCATCCCTCTTCAGAAACGGGTGATGCTGACATGTGGTTGTCCCCCCATGTGACACAGGGAGACCTTTTACATTTGATGCAGTAAATGACCTCCGACCTCTCCCTCTGTTCTCCCCCACAGGTGTGCGATGGCTTGTTAGAAATCAACTCCTTTTTAAACCGACACCGGAAAGAGGTGTGAAGCACTTTCAGTAGTGTTCTTTATGAAATACAATTTTAAGAAAGCTCAGATAAATAAGCATGACTATGGATATATGGAGTTGGCACAGTTATGTGATTTTGATGTTTGATTGATTTAGGTGGTGTTTCTAGACTTCAACCACTACTATGCGATGGGAGCAGAGCATCATGTGTACCTCATCAACATGCTCAAGGAAGTGTTTGGCAACAAACTCTGTAACAACTGTGCAGTGGAGAGCGTCACTCTGGATTACCTCTGGCAAAATAAATACCAGGTGAGAGCAGAATTAATCATTGAAAGTGGACGTGCAACGTTCCAGCCAATATTTTTCACTTCCAACCAGATTTTTTCGTGTATTGACTCCAGTGATCTCAGACCATTTAAAGCTCATAAACACGCGCAAGTAAAAGCGTCATGGAGTTGTGTGTTGGTTGGGTGGCCCACTTAACCCCGTGGACAGGTAATCCTTTGCGCTTGTGACTCTCCTGGACAGGAATTAGTTGTGACATCATCCCATTAACACTGCTTCCATCATCCAACCTGCGTTCCCTTCATTTCTTCCTTATTATCCTCATCTCACACTGTCTTCTTTTTAGTCTGTCTTTTCATTCTCTTCTTTTTTAAATATATAAATACTTACACAAGTGGACACGAGAAGCTCCACGTACACATCCATCTCATGGTTCTATGTGCATGTCCGTGTCTCATTCAGATGCTATCAGTTTAACTCCTGCTCCTATGACCCTAATCTGTGACTGGCTTAGTTGGCAAAGGAGAAGGAGAGAGAGTGTGTTCAGATCAGAGAGAGGAGAGACAGTAGAGGAAGACAGATTAGCACAATTACCAGCTCCAAAGGGCAGCTAGCTGTCGAGTTGAAAGTTTAATTGGAAGATACACCCAGTCAGTTTTGCAGTCTTTTATACGTATCTATTCACCATCTTTCATTTACCTTTCTCCTCAGGTGATTGTGTTCTACCATCATCAATCAGCTCAGGGCATTCCTGTCATGTGGCCGGGAAACAAGATCCCTGCTCCCTGGGCGAACACCACCCAGCCCAACAAGCTCACACAGGTCAGACAACAACACTGGCGGTGAAAACTACTCACCAGCATGAAGGCCCCATGTATACTTCTTTCATCCCATGAAGGGGAAAATCAAAACAAATATCTGTGATTCATTCTATCAACACGATGTAGGATTCAAGCTAAAACAAATCTGCAGTTTAGACATTAATAACACAAGCTATGTCCACACCCCCCAACACATCTCACATCAAGGGGTCCTATAGATTACATTTGCTGTGTTTCAACTCTTTGTGTTTGACATTCTCCTGTCTAGTTCCTGGAGACTACACTGAAGGAAAGGGCCAAGAAGGGCTCCTTCCACGTGTCTCAGGCCATCCTCACACCAAAGGTTAACACCGTGGCCAAGGGGCTGGTCTGGGGGCTACGCAGCTACCTGGTGGAAAGGTCAGTCACTACGTTTGGGGGTGTTTTATGAAGGTTGGGGATGTGTGTATACATACATAAGAAAGTCATCATCTTGTGTGGTTTGGATACATTAGCTTTACATATACCTTATTATAATTATACTATTAATCATGTGTCTAATCATGTGTGAGCATGTATATATGCTCATGCACCTTTGGACCTTGTCTGCTTCTCTTTTGCTCAACTCCATTGAATTACTTTGTTATGTGGCCAGTAGAGGGCAGTACAGTAAGTGCTACAAATGCCTGCAGTAAATAGGATTGTCCTCTTTGGGCATGTCCTTGAAAAAGGGCATTCATTATCAACAAGAGCAAACTAAACACTTTGAGTAAATGCACAGTAATAAGAGAATAATGCAAAAATGTAATTAAGTCATTTTAAGAAATCACTTTCCAACCAATAACTCCTTTACAACATTCTTTTTTTTTTTTACCAAAAGTGGCAGTTCATGTTATATTCTTGAAATGCATGACAGTGTAAACACTGTTGTGTCACATAAAAAAATATGATGCTGCATGAGATACATCAGAAGTTAAACTGAAATAGATGTGGTGGCTTCCTCGACATTTCTTTATTTATATCATCATTGTACAAATTAAATAGATAAAACGCAGTCTGTGTCTGGCTGCAGATTTGTGGGGCTGTGTGTTCACATCGTGCCGTGCTGCAACATCCAGACAATTAGATTTCCTGAAGGAGCCTCTGTACATCTGTAGAGCTATTGTTACCCATGCTACCCTGTGATTGGCACAGCTGTTTCAGACCTATGAGAGTTGATGTGACTGGCTGAGAGTGTATTTACTACTCACCACACCCTCTGATGGAGGATGCAGTGTAGTAGTAAAACCAACGTGGATGTATTTTTCTTCTTATAACAGATATACCGCAAAAAACAGTCTGTCAAAGCATGCATCTTTAGGTTTGACGTCTCTGTTACAAAATTCCGTCACTTCACTGGTTTATTTCACTAAGGATTAGCTATAATCCTTTTAATCCATTTCCAAACTATAGAGGATCAAACAGAAACACAGTTCATCTCTCAGATAAGAGATCTTACTTCCTAAACAAGGACTAAATTATCCGCACAACTTTCACAGTCATCTAGTTTCGTTGAGCCAAAGCTTTGAGTGGAAATGACAGAGGAAATCCTGACTTAGAGTACATACCCACCCTTAAAAATTTGAGAAACAGTCAGTAATGCTGGGGTATAAAACTCCTGGACGGACTCTCTGGCGAGACAGGAGGTGGCCTAATTTTGCACTTCCAAGGAAACGGGATTGTTTATCAACTGCTAGATAAACATTCTGACTTCCTGGTTTTGTTCTGCTGGCGGCTCCAACACGGTGGTGAATTTAAGGGTGTTGGAAGTGTTACAGCTACAGAGTCATGGCATGTGTTTGTGTCTATGTGTTTGTGTGGTGCCTCTATGCCAATAACTATAACAGAAAGTATTTGAATGCAAAGCAATGATATTGAGACAATGGTGGTAAAGAAATCCCTCACTGACCGACAGACACAAACATTACTCCCTTTCACCCTTTTTCCATCTGTGCCATTTTCTCCCGCATCAAGATACTGTATCTCAAAACCTTATCAGCAGCTTTTCATATAATTTGGTGGACAGACCGACATTCAGCAAAGGAACAACTGATTTGATTCTGGCAACGTTATAGCCATAACTATAACCCTTAGAGACGGAAACTTGGCTCTAGATATTTTGAGTATGTTTGCAAGGCCAGTGAATCATTTTACATTTCAAAAGACAGAATGTTCAGTATAACAAAAAAGGTTGTCATTTTTGTTGGCTTCTAATTACAAACTCTTTTTTTGGTGGTTCTAGAAACCTGCCAACCATCATGTCCTGGGTTGAGGCTCAGAGGCCGGGGTCGGAGGGGGTCAACATCATCACCTCTGACTTTGTGGAGCTCACCGACTTTGCCAACATTGTCATCAAACTCAACAACCTGCTGTTGTCTGAACAGGACGGCAAACAGAGATGACACATGTCTGCACAACAGGAAAAATGTGTGCTGACCCCCCCGTGTGGTGGAGGTCGGATGGAAGATTCCTCCATCATTGTTGGATATATAGTTGTTCTATACTGCTGGAGTCCATATGAAGTTATTTTCAATAATAATAAGGTGTTATATTGCTTTGATAGAAATTTTTTTTTACCATCGGCAAGCAAATAGGTGCTTCTTTAGCCAACAAGGTATCATTGCCCTTGCTCAAGGACACTTCAGCACTAAGTTACCCAGGGATACTATATGAGACAGGGACCCTTTAGATCTTTGAACAACAGAAAACCTTTGAAACATTACAGTTTGGTTTGCAGAACCACTTTCTCACCCCCAACATCATCAAGTCCAAAGAGGGAAAGAAGCTGGAGATCAGATAACCATCATCATACTGTCAACCTAATTTTGTCATACTACAGCTTTAGCCTCTTGGTTCATTCCTCTACATTCCCTTTTTGGGGAAAAACTGGACACATACCACATTGGTACTATTTAAAGGCAATACTGCACAGGTCACCATGAAGGAACAGACTCTCAGCTACCTTTGACCTGGACAGTGATCAAAAGACTCAGTGATTCACTTATACAGTTTAAATTCTCAAATATTACAATCCTTTTCCTTTAGTTTTTTACATTTTCTGTTCACATTACATATTATTTTTATTATGGTGAAAACCAGGATCCTATTTTGCATATTTATTTTGCTTTTTGAAATACTGCAGATATAGGTATTTAAGTTAACGACTGCATCGGAACTTATGTACAAATTAGGTATTGAAATTAAAACCGACAGGGAAAACATTTTGTTTGCAGACTACTAATACTTCCAGCATTATGTTAGAGGATTGTAAAGGTAAATTCTCAACATTATGGCAGTAGATCTATTTATATATTGCGTTCACTGTTGTAAACACTTGACCAGTATTTTAAAGTTGGGTTTAAAACTATGCAGTTGGTGTTTTTCCAATACTGAAAAGTGCGCTATTTTTGTTGAGCAATGCAATGTGTTGTGAAACAGGAGCCCACTGTGCCAACACTGTCTTAGAACATATATTGTTGGGCTATAAAGTTTATGTAAACAGTGACACCTTTAAGCAGTGGGATTGCAGATGCAAAAGCCAAATATGTGTGGAACTTGTGCCCACAACACTCATAAAATGTGCATCCATACATATTACACAGCTTTAATTGTTTATAGTATTTTTGCTCAGTATTTCTTTTTCACCTCCAACACTAGAGATGCAGGAATGGTAGCAATTTTCTATGACAGTAAAAGTATGGAGGGGAAATGCATAGAAGAGCACTTACAGTTTACAATATATGACCCAGTCTGCATCGGGCTCCATAAGACAAACATGTATACTACATGTAGAAATAGCGAGGGGGAAAATGGCCAATGTTTTATTGTCTGAAATGCCCCTGTGTGTGTTACTGTAGGTGTTTGTGTGTGTGATTACTATTCATGAGATGGATAGTACTGCAGTGACAGTCGCCCTGCATTCCTGAGGTCAGAGCAGGGAAGGAGAGGAGGAGAGACAGACTGCAGAAGAAGACGCACAGTGATTTACAAAGCAGAGGCAGTACGACGGCAGAGAGGAAAGTAAGAGAAAGTTCAGCTAGAAACAGAAAAAATGGAGGATGCGGAGAGAGATATCTGAACAGCTGTTATTTCTTTTCTTTAGCAGCAGTATCATTTAATAGGAAAGTAAAATGTTTTGTTTTCATATCAACTCTGCCCTTCTTTTTCCACTCCCTGACTCACTTGTGTGAAATGGCCTGCTCTGTCCAGGCCACATTGCTGACATGGTTGGTCGTCACACCAACACACACACAGTCACATACGCAGGCACTTTAATTGTGGAGTAATTACACATACCATGGCAGGCAAGTGGGAGAGCAGAGAGCAGCAGCTCTAACTGATGGAGAGCATTCCTTTGTTGTTTGGATTGGTCCTCTCTCTCTCTCCGTCTCGTTCTCTCTCTCCCTCTCTCACTCCTCTGTATCCCTGCTGGCTTCCCAGGTTTCAAAGGAAAAGATGACAACTCAAGCATGATCTCCCAATAAAGTCCTATAATAAATTTGTGCATGTGTGCGTGTGTTTGCCGACCAAGATTCTGTTATTCCACAAACAGTCTTTGCCCAAAAGTGGTGCAAACATTGGCACACACATTCTCCAAAAGTAGTTTTGGATTGGTCCCACAACATCATTTCCCTCTCCCCTCTATTTCAACACTTCAGCCCCCTCCACTACTGCACCACAAGTTATAGCAAACAGTTGTCACTTGGCTTGATCACAGCCAAATACAGGGGCAGTTTCCAGCCAGTAAATAAGATTTTGTTTGGCAGTTTAGTGGCATTTATAACGTCACACTCATGCTTTGGCTGAGTGGTGTGTTTGCATTAAATAAAGATGCACAACTATTCTTAGAAAGCCATTTATGCCACCATAAAAAAGGGTACTCTGCAAATACACTAGTGAGTAAACCAAGTTTTAGTTAATTTAACCACTGCTATATCCCTGGTGTTAAGTGATGTCAGTGACCCGAGTGGACCAGGTCTGTGACATCAATTACATACAGATTTGTTAGTGTTCTCTTTTAGACCATGATGACGACAATTATGAACCAGCTGTAAAAACACATGACGCTGTATCTAATGATGATCCTGCCACTGACAGAGTGTGGGGTGAGTAAAGAAAGAGAGAGACTTGACAAGACGTGTAGAGATGCACCACCAGGCGACTGTAAACACACCACACTTACCCTTAAGCCACAAGCGGTGTCAATGTCATGGGATCATCTGTCATTAAGATGATATTAAAAAAAACAACATATGGGTTGAATAGTTTTACCCACACAAACCCTCAAAGCCCCACATCAATGATGATACTGGGGATTTCCAAGATATTAAATGAGCTGTCAGAGTATTAGTGTTAAATGGTTCAGATACTGTTTCACAGGCTTTTATGTACAGTAGACTGGACGAATTGAGTGATGGCTGTTAAAAAAAAGTAAGATGCATTTGTCTTAATGAAACTGTGTCTCCCCACTGCAGGGTCTCCGAAACACCGGTTGGAATCCCTATGCAAACAACTCCAGAGTTCCTGCTCAGCCTCCTGGGATCACATGGGAGTTGTGGAATTCACTCGGGAATGCTGTCATACGTTCAGTTGGCTCCGGGATGATGTCAGTGGGAAAGCTTATGGGCTTTAATGCTAGCAAAGCAATCATGGAGGCGTAGTAGCTTTATAGCTTCTGGAAACACTTGACAAGAGATGAAGCCAAAAGGAACTGCAAGACCATTTTCTGTTTCAGTAACATTTAGCTGTTCCCTTTTTAAGGCTTTTTAAAGATGCATCAGTTAATGTTGAGTCTGGACCTAAAATTACCAAAAAGCCATGAAATGTCGCCTTATGGAAGCAGACTTTAGAAAAGTCTGGTGTTGGTTGCTTTGGTTGACAGAAAAGAGTTAATGTATCATTATAGACAGCATTCATTTTTCCAATAAATGTATTCCACTTTTTGCCACATTTTTCCCTCCTTTATCTTTGTGATAACAGAGTAAACACAGTTGGGTTTGTGAACTTGTGAACCTGTAATTTGCAGATTCACACTCTGAGGGATATGTAATTCTGTGGGTTCAAAACCTTTATTGACTTTCTCTTGGCCAGTATATCTGTGATCAGCTGAGGAGCAGTGGAGAAAGTGGAGCAGGGCCGGGTGCACGAGCACTCTTCCTGTTTATCCACAAAGAGATCCATGCGGTGCCTGAGAGCTAAGATAATCCTGTGCATGTGTGTGTGTGTGCGCGTGTGTGTGTCCTTCTTGAGCAAACCCTCCTTGGCCTCTTTCCTTTCCAGTTGACCACTTTCAAGACTACATTTATAATTTTCCAACCATAAGAAAACACCGAGCATTACGCTTCAGTCGTGATCCGTGTGCATAGTCTAAACAAAATTCTGCATGACTTAGGTCCTATTATAGTTCTGCATAATGCATAGTTGTTGTTATGTAACCTCTGTTGTGAACTGTAGACAATGCATGAACCTCTGCCAGATTAAATTACCTACCTTTGATACAGAAGTGCCGCCTCCATGATGTCTTCAGACCGATGCATGACCGTACATGTAGCTGAGATTTTTCAGATAATGCACATAACTTATGGAAGGAGCTGCCAGCCACTACTTAAATACCCACATTTCCACATGTGTAGCATTCGACGGTCCAAGGATAAGGATTAATTGACCAAAACACATTGTACTGTGTGTTTTCATATGTTGGTGATAATAATAATTAAAAAAAAGGAATAAAAAAAATAAAATAAACATCTTTACAACTAAAATTATGTTGGATCAGAATCAGGATTTAGGTTGTTTTTAATGCTAGCCGGAGAAATTGTAATTCATTTAAAGTGTCTTTGTTTTCTTTTTTGTGTGTTTCATGTGTATGTTGTTGTATCTTCATTCCATTAACGCATAGTGTGCTCATACAGATGTGTTTTGCATATCATTTGAAAAGGGTTATAGGTTGTTTTACTTCACAAAAAAAGGCAGGTATTACATTTTATTAACTTTTATTGACCTGCTGCATGATGTGAGTATTGCCAGTTTTCTTTGTGCAGCAGTCTGGGTCTGTCTCCACAGACTGAATGTTTTAAAACCATCAGTATTGGGACTGCATTGTGTCATGTGAATGGAGACTGGACTGCATTCCTGTTGTAATATCATAACCTAAACATACATTACAGTCATTTAGCAGACGCTTTTATCCAAAGCGACTTACAGTCAGTAGTATATTACATATCATTCACCCATTCACACACTGATGACAGGCTACCATGCAAGGTGCCACCATCAGACTCTAACTAACATTCATGCAACATCCAGTCCACACCGATGGCAAGCCTTCAGGAGCAACTTGGGGTTAAGTGTCTTGCCCAAGGACACATCGACTGCCGAAGCCGGGTATCGAACCACCGACCCTCTGATTGGAGAACTACCTTGCTCTCCACTACGCCACAGCCCCATACTTCTTATCTCTGACTTCTATCACTTCTGCCAAGAAGGTATGAAATGGTGCTCTCTCTATATATATCTCTCTCTCTCTTTTTCTCCCTCTCTCCCCCCTTTCTCCCTCTCTTTGTCAGCCAAAAGGCATCTCTCTTTGAGCAAGTGAGAATGAGAGGTCAAGGGAAGGTGGTCTGTTAACACCTGCACATTATGCTCTGTGTCAGTGTGTGTGTGTGTGTGTGTGTGTGTGTGTGTGTGTGTGTGTGTGTGTGTGTGTGTGTGTGAGAGAGAGAGAGAGAGAGAGAGAGAGAGAGAGAGAGAGAGAGAGAGAGAGACTCCCTCCCCTTGCTGCCTTTCAGCTTCACTTCCAGCTGTTGCTGCATTCCTCCACACGTCGCAACACACGTTTGTGTACGTTTGGAGCGTGTGTTCGGGTGTCTGTGTGACTGTGACAGAGATCCAGAGTTTCTCCGGGACGTCCGCTGGTTGCTCATGCTGCACAGGGACATCTCTTCGGGATCTTTGGAGCAGTTCCGTTTCTGCACGATGACAGAAGTGGCCAGTCCTGTTTCAATAATGGTGAGCCACATTTTTCCACAGAGGGATAATTACAGAATGCGTATGTTTTTATGATTTAAATGTGTGTGCCTTAGGTTTATTCAATCTCTTTCATGGTGTTTCAACAACCACCTGTGTTTGATCCACGGCTCAGGGGGCTCTTAGCAGTGTTTGTTTCTTTTCTGAGCTGTGTAAAGATAAGCTTTATCTTATCCCACTTTAATTCCAGATTTTGTTTTGGGCAAATACAATACAGGGAAAGTTTTGTTTGTTTACGGGTCACTGATTAAAAGCCCCCCCTTAGAAATGTGGGCTTATTATAAGTTACTTAGTTGAAGATAAAGACCAATAAAGACACACCATTAGAATGAACAGGTTGATTCCTCTTGCCATTTTTAAGTTGGAGCCGCCTCACAAAATTAGGTAAATAAAACAACAGTTTATTAAACTTAACAAGTAGATATAAAATAAACACTATATTTACTTACCTTTTTCGAGGCAAACATTTTTCTAGATTTTTTAAAAGTTAGATCAACTTGTCAGATATTACAGTGCATGATTTCTGATGGCCTAGACGTTCATATTGGAATATTACAGATATATAAATAATGAGGCCTGTAAGAGGACAACTCAGAGCAATGACTGCTTTGACTGCTCATGAATGGTTTGTAGGCTATTGTTAGTGTGTGAGTATATGAGCATATATCCCACTTTTGACACAAACAAACCTAAAGAATATCTTTGTGGATCAGTCCATGGCACAAGCTAGTATTATTCCATGACTCACTTGTTCTATAGCTGCAATGAGTTCATTGAAACACTTCATGTTGCTCCCCCTCTAATGCAGCCGGCATCATGTGGCCTATCTTGGAAATCAACCAGGAACTTTAAGAAACCAAACCAAGTGGTTATTAGCACATACCTCTTTAACATCAGACATATTTTATGATTATTAAGAATGAATGAAGAGCATGTCTGTGGTATGTAAGTGTGTAAAAGGGTGCTTTTAAATTGGGCCGTGTGTATCTACATTGATCTGAAACCGTATTACTCTTGACGACTTCAAAGTGAGGAAATTATATATAATGTTATGCTTGGGTCATGTTGAGTTGGTCTTGTCATGTTTGTTTGGAACAAGTTGTATATATGGCTCTGGATCCCAGTGTAATTATTAGGTTGTGGATTTGTCCAACCACAGCAACACATCTGTGTTTAAGGTACTAAAACAACATTCAATTGTAACATATAGAATTATAAGCTTGGCTCAGGCCATGATGTGGAAAACCAGGAGGATACAGCTGTTCTGTCACACGGACTCAACATACCAATAATGTACTTGCACATACAGCACTTGTAAGGATAATTTGTGTGCTGAAGCAACTCATTTTTGTACTATGTATTTTTTGTACTGTGTATTGATTAAGATTCCCTCCACAGTATGTACTGTTTATGTCTTTACCAGGTATGTGCTTGGGATTTTGGTCAGTGCAGAATGGGATCATGTTTTGTTTGGAGGCCAGTGGTGCAATTCTTTTTTTTGGGCCACCATTAATCTCTTTTCCTTCCTCTCTGCATTCTTTAGTCTGTGTTTTTATTCCTTATTATATTTCGTTTCTCTTTCAGAGTCGGTTTGTTTTCTGCCTTCTTCTTTACTTGTTATTCAGCACTCACAGTTGATTTCACCATATGAGCTATGTTAAATGTGGGTTATGTCCCTACTACTAGTTCACTGTCCCTCCTCGTCCCTCTGTCATATCCGGCCCCTCAGAAACCCAAACATCAGTTGATCCCCTCCATATGGCACTAAAGGTAATCTGGGCTTTTCCAAAGACGCACACACCCTCCACAGAAATTCAAGTTTCCTCCAACGTTGAGTCAGCTGCAATAACAATGGACTTTCTTTCCTGTGAGGATCTTGCATTTGGGTAAATGATAGAGAGAAAAAAACCGCTCATTTGAGTGTGAGAAAGTTCTAGTTGGAGAACAATGACGCTGAATGTTTGTTGTGTTATAGCAGGGGTTCAAGGCTAAATTGTGTTGATCAGCTTGCTTTCACTGAAAACACACACACACACACACACACACACACACACACACACACACACACACACACACACACACACACACACACACACACACACACACACACTCAATCAAAGACACAAACACACTCACCAACACACAATAAAGTAATTTTAACTGGACAAGTGACAGAGGAGAGCAGTATTTTATGTCCAAAAGGATGCATGTGTTTGTTGTGTGTGTGGGTATGTTGACGTCTATGGTGTGTATGCATGCGTAATGCATACTTAAAGTTTTGTTGAAGAAAACATTGCGCACAGAACACAGAGTGTAGTGAGGAGAAGGGCGGAAGATAACCCTGTTTGGCTCTCTGATTTGCACTATGAGAGGGACACAGAGAGAGGGACTCCATATTAAACAGCATCTGTGATACAATGCTGGCTTTGTCAGGTGGGTTGAGGAGAGGGCAATGCTGGAATGCAAGGGGAGGGGATGTTAGTGAGACACAGAGGGATGGAGAAAGAGAGAGATAAAGACAGAGTGGGGAGTAAAGCAGGGGTACTGACAGCATTTAACGCTTAAACGGCAGATGAAACACGTCAAGTGCATGGGGAGAGGAAGCTAGGTGGGAAGACAGCATTTTTCAACAAAATGAGGTATAAGTAGTATTCCAAAATGAATGGACGGAGATGGGACTGAGAGCACATGAGAAGATAGAATATGTGTTATTCTAAACAGATTGGGAAATGGGAGTACTGACATGCACCATATATATGACACTCAAGCATGCACACACATGAACACTGTACAGTACACAGATATTAGGCACAATAACTCAATCTATGCTCTACAAAGACACAGAAAACATTTCCAAAACCAGCATTTTGTAAATGATTGGTTGTGTTAATGCTCATGGAGACGTTTTGTAAGTAGTAGACCAGGTTGCATATGGATGTTAAAAAGATGCAAACAGGAAGCAGAGCAACATATGTGATGATTCCAGCCTGTCATAGTCATGCAAAGGGGTTTGCAAAGAAGTTGACTTGACCAAATGAGTAAAGTACCCGGAACTCATGTGGTCTCTTTGCAAAAGTGTCTTTTTTCGCATGAAGCCATGTGCAAGCTTAACAGTCACCTTGACTGCAGCTAGATGCGTCGTTATTCCCCCTTTCATCTCCATTAGTTGGTCTATATATCATCCTGTGGAGCTGCCTACCTTGAAACACATTCTAACCTTAGGCCAATGTAAGCTACTTAAATAAAGCAGCCACACGCCCTGAAGAAGCAGATGGCCAGCATGGAATATCTGCAGTAAAAGTATTTTAGTAACTGCCATATTTACAATTTAACCCAAGATCATGAGCTTGCTGTTCTTGACAGACCCACACATGCAAGTAACTAATCAATCATAACTAATCCACTAAAAAGTCTGTTTAAAATCAGTGTTATTAAAAACACGCTGAGATGTCCTGAAATGTGGCTATGAGAATTCAGTATGCCACAGAAACAGACAGCAACAACAATGAAGAAGGTATTTGAAACAGAGAAAGAAAAAACAGATGTAGAGGAAATACAAACAGAGGGACTGGACAGAGGGATAAAAGCAGATGATGAAGAACATATTGAAACAGAGAATGTCCTTCTGGTTTTATGAGTACTCTTTCTTTCTTCTACCACTCTTGCTTTTTCCTTCACCCAAATGTTTCTGTCTCCAGCTGCAGGGCATACTAGGCATTTGGGGAGACTCAGCTTTCCTACAGATGGGCTCAAAGAGAGATTGTGAATGCATGTACTTTTTTACTTATGTCTTTGTGATTTAAAAAAAAAAAAGATGTATGAAGTTGCATAAGATGGTTTGCAATTCTTTAAAGGGCTAGTTCAGGTGTCTAACAGATTTTGGATTAAAGTTAGTATTAAAAGTGGGCCATAAAAGAAAAGAAAAAACATTTGAAAACTTCCCAAGTCTTTCATTCCATTCAAGGTGTGAGTTTGTGACGAATTGTTGAAGTAATATATACTGAAATTATTCACATAGATTAGGAAACATTACTCTGCCATCAAACTCCATTGTAACTGCATGGAAATGTGACATTCTGTCAAATTAATGTCGGGCCAAAGACGTAACTGTACAGTTTACACAAGTTGTATACAGCTGAAAAATTGTTAGAACACTTAAACACTGTAATATTATCATTTGTCATGTAAAGTAGGATTTTGTTAATAAACTTAATAACCCTCACTTAAGCCCCTCCCTTTCCAAGCACCTTTTTAAGATTTTCAAAACAAATAAATTCAGAGCAGAATATGAAGTTATTTATCATTTAGACAAAGCTAAATATTGTTTCTAGGGCAGCAACAGTCACTATATAAAGTTATAAATATCTCACTCTCTGCTCGCGCTTCACGTGTTTGTGTTTGTGTCTATGGGTGTGTGTAGTTGGAGGAGCTCAGCCCCACAGAAAGAACAGAGCAAATGGGATCTGTAGCATATCGAATATACACTGATAAAAACATAGCTATAAATATTATATTCAATATCTGACAATAAGCCCCCCTAAATGTTACACACTGTCCCTTTAAGGATGATATACTATCATTATGTGTTTCATATGCCATTAGTCCTCATCTTCCATGCTCAGGGGGCAGTGCAACAAGCTACACAACCTTGACATATTATCATATTATCTTTTACAGTTATTATGGTGACCATGCTAGCAAACATGTCTAAGTAAACGGAGCAGCATTGGCATTCATTTGGAGTCCTGTTTCTGGCCACCTGATGAATGTTAGGCCACCATTACCATTACCACCTTTTAGCTTTGTTTGGGTCTCCACCAACTCCTTAAAATGATCTGTCTCTTTAGCAGCTAAATGCTCCAGTATTTACACTAGGTAGTTGCTATATTCTTATATATGCTCTTTGATGCTGGGCAGGTGAGTTTATCAGAGCCTTTTTGCTTAAAAAACAGCAAAAATCGAGAGAATTGCCTTATGTGGCAGAAAATAAGGTTCATGAGAGCGTTGGGCCGTTGCACCAAAAGAGCTGAAAAACGATAAAAAGCTCAATAGAGCTGAGAGGAACAGTCGAGTCTGTGGGTTAGCCACAAGCAATGGCTATCACATTATAGTCATTCACTTTCAATAGTATTGACTAGAGCAGCTTTAAAGGATAGGGAAATAACAGCAAAGGTCTTAACAAGTATTCATCATTATATTGTGTGTTAACATGCTTCTCTACAAACCTCCAAATACCTACACCATCCAGTAATCTCTTAGCTCTCTAATCCAACGGCCAAGATAGCATCGGTTTTTGTGATTGGAGATTGCAGAGACCCCTGAGCTGAAATCTGAAAATCTAGAAGGGGGGTTGACACACCTCACTGCTCTGCTTAGACTGGAGCAAAACAAGGACAAAAGCGTGTCTTGACCTGCCCAGACTGGAGCTCACCTGGTGAAAGAAGAAGGGGAGATGTGGAACAAAAGAAAGACACTGAGGTGAAATGATGGAGTTAAGAATATAACACAAAAGGGGAGAGTCAAGGAGGCAGGAAAGGACATACAGGAAGGAAGTGGGAGGAAAAGATAAAAAAAGAAGAGGGAAATATCAGATGTCATTATACTCAAAACAGTTCCTGTTAAACTTTGAATCTGCATTTAATCCATGTATTTGTCCAGCTGATGTTCTTGCCATCATACACCGTGTGTTTGCTTTGTCTACACCAGGAATGAAAAAGAAAACAGTGGGGCCCCATATCTTTATGCGATAACAAAAAAGGGCTGATGTGGACTTTATCTGTGGTTGTTTGTACGTGTGTGTGCATAGGGGTTACAAGCCCGACTGAATTGCGAAGAATAGCAAGTGTGTGTGTGTTGTGTTTGTGTGTGTGTGTGTTTAAAGGCAATAGGGGTGTCAAAGCAGCAAAAGGAGTGACCTCAGAGAGGAAGTTGCCGCTGAATTAAAGGAAGCGGTATGGAGCTGACTTGGATTTGCGCTTCCTATGCTGGTGATTGGTGGATAGAATGTAAAAGAGAGAACAGTGAACAGACAGAAGGATGGGACATAGAAAGTAGAAATGAAGGAAGGGAGAAAAGAAGAGAAGACAAGAGGGTTGGAGAGTTCGTTTGAAAACAAATAAGATACTAATGGAGAAACCTGTGTGAGGTCGATAATACATATTATCATAGGATTATTACAGGAAAACATTAGGGAGAAGAGGAAGGGAGGCAGGAGATGACAGAAGGTGGAAAAGGAGATGTGGTTGGGGCGGTTTCCCATACGCTGTAATCATCTCTGCTTTGGTGAGAAGAATTTCACTCATCCATCTGGGTGTTTGTGTGTGTATATGTGTGTTTGCGTGCACAAATAGAAGCAAAACTGTTTTCCTTTATTGAATTGTAGGGTACTGCAGGACTTGTCCTTGGCACTGGATCAGAGCGTATTTAATCAAACACACACATTTTTGGAGTGATTTTTCCTGCTCTGTTTTCATTCCTTTTTTATAGTTTGCCATTCTCTTCAGTTTATGCCAGTCTAATCCTGCCCTGCAATTTCCGAGTTCTCTCATGGCTTCCTTCTTATTCTTAGCCATAATAATGTTTATTTTTCTTGGACTCCACTGTAAACTAATACAAACTAAGTGTAGCCATGACACTGAAGTCCCACTAGTGGCCCCCAGAGGCTGAAATATATATTACACCCCAAAATGAAGAAACAAACAATATACTGATGCTTTTGCTATTCCAAGGTTTGTTTAGCACACACTGCCTTTCGGATTATGACATATTTGGAGATTTGACCAGTGTCAAAAGGAAAAGTCTATAGTCTCCAAATGGTCAAACTTCTGGGGAGCATGAATGAACACAGTGTATTTCCTCAACATCTGTTTGTTTGATTGTTTTTCTGAAATTTTTGCCCTACTGTGGCATACAGGTCATGCAACTGATCATTGCTATCATTTGACTTTGATGCTTGTTGTGTGAAACACACACCAGGGAGTAATGGCAGACTGTACCAACAAGTTGTGGGAACTCTGTTTTCATGGAACATTTCTTCCATTTCTCTTAACTGAAAACCAGCCTGTGTGTGTGTGTTTGCATTTTTTCATCTCAAATGTTTTTTTCCCCTTGGAACACTTTCACACGGAGAGTTCCTCTCATGTGGCAGCAGCTGGCTATGCAATGCCCTGTTGTTTTTTATGTGTGTGTGCGTGTGTGTGTGTGTGTGTGTGTGTGTGTGTGTGTGTGTGTGTGTGTGTGTGTGTGTGTGTGTGTGTGTGTGTGTGTGTATTTGAGTGTATCTACGTATGGGCATAACCATTTGTGCAGACGTGTACAACTTTTGTGTACTTGTGTGACCCTGGTGTGTGTAGTGTATACGTATGGATACACATACACTACTTTCATGTATAATGAAATGATGATGGATTAATGGACATTTGAATACAGGAAGATGAAAAACAAGCAGAACATAAAATACTATCATGAATAAATGATAATTATGTGTGGGGTCTGAGCTGATTTCCCCTCCTCTCTCATCCATTCTGCAGGACTCGGAGATGATGTTTCAACCGGAGTCAGATCAAATGTCTCCAGTCGAACCCAAGGTGAGAGAATATATATATACGCAAACACACACAAGCATTTTATGTAATTTACAAGTAAATTCAATAAATAAAAGAAATAGCACTCTGCAGTATGATTTTAAGGTCAAGTTACATTGTGGTGCATGTTTTTCTAGTCTTTGAATGAAGAATATAATCATGCTAAATACACTGTGAGTGAAAATTATCTTTCTAATCTGTCTGATGCTTGTAGTCTCCACCTCTGGACCTGATTGACACAGGGAAGGGGCTGAAGGTCCAGACAGCCACCCCACATCTGGTGAGCCTGGGCAGTGGAAGGCTCAGTGTGGCAATCACCCTGCTGCCACTAAAAGAAGGTAAACACACACACACACGCACACACACACACACACACACACACACACACACACACACACACATACAGAATAGAAACACATACTCCATGGGTTAGGATTATCAGGTCATACAGTAGCCATTCTTCTACCCAATGCCCAGGATTAAAGAGTTGTTTTAGAGTTGACTCAAACTCTACTTCTCCCCTCTTTTTGCCCTCTCCCTGCCCATCCATCGCTTCATTTCCATGGTTACTGGAGAAGTTTGCGTATGTGTGTGTGTGGAGGGCACACTATGATAGGGGAAAGTGATACTATGCTGGGTCACAATAAAGTGAGAACGTGGAGCCAACACTACTTCCTACCACAGGGCTCCCTTAGACTGACAACACGTATTTAAACTAATTACTAAATCCACATCCCTGGTTATTCATTTTTATGTCATTGGGGACAAAAAAGGAACCCACTTATATGTTAGTGTGCAGACTGAACCCACATTTAACCACAAAATTGAGTACAACACTGCGCTAACAGACTGCCATCCAAAGAGCCATAAAACAGAGATGACTCAAACTACATGGTTCCATGACAATGTCTACTATAACAGAGAGAAGGCAGCAATTAAACAAAAAAGACTGAAATCCACACTATTCCTGAGAGAAGTATTCAAATCAGTTCTAGCAAAGCCAAATACACATGATGATTACAGTATTTATAGTTTCTCTATCATCAGCCATCCACAGGTGTCCTCATTCTCCCTCAATTACTCTCCCCCTTCTCTCATGCACAGACACAGACACACACACACACACACACACACACACACACACACACACACACACACACACACACACACACACACACACACACACATAAATCAGCAAGCCACAGGTGCCATAGCTTAATAAATATTCCAGCAAGTTTGCCAAACACATGACAGCGAAGAGATGGAAGCAAAGATAGTTAGATCTACAACATGATATAATGAAAGACAAGCTTGTACAAATTATTATAATTCAATACCTGCAGACAGTAGACGGAAAGCTAATACAAACTAACATTAGATTAAAAGTGTTTAACTTAAGTGAATATCTGTCCTTAGATAACACTCGTGACTTTCACATACACTGTTAGAGTATACATGTCTTGTGCGGATCACAAAGCTCTCATTGTATTCCTAATACAGAGGGACAGACTCTTTTTGTTTCGCCTCCTCAGCCATGAGAGCAGTCCAGTTTAAAAATGTGTTAGATGGAAGTCAGCATTGTGACATTTCATATTTTACGTCATTATGTGTCTTTCGTAACCTCTACAACATTGCCCCAACCTCACATTCTCCCAGCTCGGTGTGCCAATCCATTTCAGTGAGGAATGCCAACAATGTGAACAAGCCATTTTAGGAGAACTGAGGGTTTCTTTTTCTCCAAAATGTGTCTAGTGAAGAAGAATAACAAATTGAAATTGATAATACTAAAGTGCCCCTTTAAAGTGTGGATCACAGACCACCCATGTAATTCAAAAAGACATTTGCATTTGTTTCATTTTTTTATTTACTTATAAAGATGTTGTCTACTAGTAATGAGTTTTATCCAACCTGATCTATATTTTCTATCATTTATATTTGCATATTAATTGATGTTCCAGGGGTGACCCGTATTGGCCGAGAAGATGCTCCAATTCCTCAAGATATCACTATCCAGGGTCCTGGCATCGAGGCGGAGCACTGTCTCATCTTCAATGAAGGTTGATGTCAGTTCACTCAGCACAAAATGAATTCATATAATTGCCAGGCCTCTGAATTAAATGGTTGTCATTTCGGGACGGCAAGTGTTTACTAAGATTTCTACCCGGTCTACAGCTGTACATTGTGTTCACCAATGACTAATTTATTTAACAAAGCTTCTGAATAGAAAATACTGAATCTACTAAAAACAAATCTGCCTAAAAAGTGAGATTACAATTTTTTTAAACATTTTGTCAAACCTGTAAAGAGATAATCTGCTAAATATAGTAAGTAAAACATGCAAGAGCCTTCTGTCTTTTTTAACAAAACTGCAACATAATCTGTTAGAATTACCACATCACACTGGCACAATCTTTAATTTGTTTGAATAATAATAAGGATAGATAAATATAGCATTGAGTGAACTATTAAGCTTTATATCTTTCAATACTTTGTTAGTGTATTGTGTGAATGACAGACAATTATCTTTAAAGAAACAGGGAGAGGCCGAGTGATTGATTGCATTGATGCTTTTTTTTGTTGCTGTGTGATACATCCTATATAATTACTACGCTTAGCATTCAGACCAAAGCCTTGTAGGGAAGATAGAAATAGCAGCACTTTGTGTGTTTGTTATATTTAAGTAATCTGAGTAAGGGATGATGTAGAAACTTCAGTAACTTTAATTAAAACTGAATGTATACTGATCACCTACTTTCTATTCATTACCTGTAACAGGAGGGGTGGTGACCCTTGACCCCTGTGGTCACCTCTGCAGTCTGGATGGAGTACAGGTCACTGTGCCCACACCACTCACACAGGGTAAGACACACACACACACACACACACACACACACACACACACACACACACACACACACACACACACACACACACACACACACACACACACACACACACAGTATAGCTCACACCAATTTCAGAGAGGGCCCATGCACTCAACATCAGGTGTTTCATTTGCTTGCGCAAAACCAGGCAAACGCATGTACATGTTTGATATACTGCCACCTACTGGTCAGTGAAATAGGTGGAGTGAAAGTTGACTCAATTTCATTGAGTGTGCCTTTTTACAGTAATAACTCCTCCGAGTGTGACAGAGAGAAAGAGTGGTTAGTTTGTGGTTTGGTTAACTTGGATTCCTTTCAGTGTGTGTATGAGTAATATGCGCACAGTTAACATTGTGCTGATGTGCATGAACGGCACTATGTACAGTATGTGTGTTTTTTCTGTTTGTGTATTTCACATAAATGTATGGGCCTATGTGTGTGTGTGTGTGTGTGTGTGAGCATTTCTACGTGTTTGTATATGTGTTTTAAATGATGTAGTGGATGTGCATGTACCTCTGGTTTGGTTTAATGCCTTGTGGTTTGGAACAGCTAGCTGCTACAGTGAGTCACAGCTTCCAGCAATGGCAGAGCATACCCTGCACATCAAATTCTGGTATAGGAGACTGCAGAAAACTTGCAGACACACACACACACACAAACAGAGTATCCTCCCAAACTCTAACGCATAACTTTTCTTATCATTCTGTCCACCCCTGCCCATGTGGCTGTGTCTGTTTTTTGTCTCCCAGTATCTTGATCTCTCGTCTGTATGCCCTCTCTCTTCTTCTCTCTTTCCCCAAATTACCTTTTTATGGATTAACTGAGTAGCAGAGCACTCCTTGTTTGACTGTTTTATTCGCACTGGCTTCTCCTTCTCCATGTATCTGTCCTTTCTGTGTACCCCTTTCTCCTTTTCATTGTAGCCTGTGTGGCCTGGCCATTTCAAGTTAAATATTGACAGGCCTATTTATCTTCCCGCTGTGCCTGGCCGATTCAAATATTGACATCATCTCGGTGTGTTTACAAACACGAGGCTACAGGGCTTTGTGAAGTCGCAGGGGTGGAGAGAAGGACTGAAAGAGAAAAAAAGGGTTAAAAAAAGTCAAAAGGGCATGGTTTGGAAAATGATGGAGAGAGAGAGAGAGAGAGAACATATTTCAAGAATATCCTCTGGCCTCAGTTAGTCTAACCACACACACTGACACACACATGCACACTGTGGAGCTGTCTGGAGATGATTAGCTATGTTTAGGAAGTGATCTGTTCTGTATTTGGGACTTCGGAGCTTGACCTGGAATCACATCAGCTTCACTCCTAACTAACTTAAACAGCTGGAAGTCACTTATGTTCATAGAGCATAATAGTAGATTTCCAATGATGACACCAGAAATCATGGTCCGGCATAACAACAGTTACAAACAAGCTGTATAACTACAGGCTTTCTTCTTCTGCAATAAATCGTTGGAGAGACTACCCTTGACTGAGGCTTGGGGAGAATTTAATAGTTTTCTTTTTTTTCTTTCTTGCTTTACTCCCTCCCAGAATCTTCCATTTTTTATGTAGCCAGTCAGTCTGTCTGGCATTCCCCCAAACTGTTCTCCACTGTTGCTTTGGCTCAATTTAAATTAATTAATTGTTAAATAAATTGGTTTGTCATTATAATCGAAGCAAGCCACCAGGTTTCTGCTTCAGTCCAGCTGTTTTGGGGCTGCACTGGTCAAAGGTATGTCAAAGAAAAGAGAGAAAATAATAGGTAGACAAAGAAAAGCTTAGGGGGCGTTCACCAAATACCTCTCTGTCTAATAGTCATTGAACCTACCAAATCTAGATTAGGGCGATGGGGTATTACGCTGATAGTTTAAATATGTTTTTCATCACTTAGAATCCTGTTTTATTCTCTTTTATTTTGCGTTTTGAATCTCTGAACCTTCAACATTGCTCTTGTGTTCCTCGACAGTATTTTAAATAGTTTGCTCTCGTAAATCTTGAACCTCTCACCCCTTTTTCACCGAGAGTTGGTACAGTCCCATACTGAGCCTCCTGGATGGTAAACCAGTGAACTTTGTTACACACGGAGTCAAGACGGCTGAGAAGGCAGCACGCAGGAGAGAGAGAGAGAGAGAGAGAGAGAGAGAGAGAGAGAGAGAGAGAGAGAGAGAGAGAGAGAGAGAGAGAGACAACAACAACAACACAGGCATCTTCAGGAGTCTAGCTAAGCTTTGTTTTACATATTCTAGAACACAAAGTTAATTTGAGCTCTTGTCATTTTAATTCATTCAGCACGTTGAAAGAAAGAAAATAGTTGTTATTGTCGTGAAACCTGCTCACTGGATGGGACTCGCAAGGTAACGGACTTTTATTTTGTTAGTTAACTTCCAACAAAAAAGTAAGATAAGATAAGATAAGATAAGATAATCCTTTATTAGTCCCGCAGCGGGGACATTTGCAGGCTTACAGCAGCATAGAGTTAAAGTGCACACAAGAGACATAGTAAAGAAAGACAAGATAAAAATAAAAAATAAAAAATAAAAATAAAAAAACAAGTATTATAAATAAGCAATAAAAACAGTAGAAAAACAAAATAACTGAAATATAATATTTACAGACAGAAAAAAACTATTTTATTTTATTTAAATCTATTTTATTTTATTTATGTAACACAATCATGTGACATGTAAATGCATTTACTCTACTTCAGTGCACTGCATCTTTTTGAGTTAGGCTTATTTCATACTAAGGCTATAAGCCCTTCTATACAGTCTATGGCTATACCCCCACTATGTTTTCATGAACGGACTAAGGTTGTTCCTATTAGTTTACTGCACTTATCCTATTCGTAGTAGTTTGTAGCACTTATTATATTCGTATTAGTCTGTTGCAATTATTGTTTTCGTAGTAATTTGCCTCTGCACTGTACTTTTGCTCTGGTTTATGCTTTAAGATGCTTGTTTAAGAAAGGAGATGCACTTATGACTTCTGGTGACTAGTAGTTCTCTTGAATACCTATGTTGAATACACTTCCTGTAAGTCGCTTTGGATAAAAGCGTCTGCTAAATGACTGTAATGTAATGTAATGTAATGGTTAGTGTGTTGCAGGCTATCCATCCATCTGTCTGTCTGTCTGGTGAGTGTGTTTGACTTGGGTTTGGCTTATACTCTCCTACGCACAGAGTTATGCAAAGGATGGCTCATTCATATACAAACCAGCAATGCTGACCGCGCTCATGGGTTTTATGAACACAGTGTTTTGAAATATAGCCTCTCGTGCTCTCTGAAAAGGTTAGGCAAGGTTCTGTTATCCCGATCAGTCGATACATTTGTTTATTTGAACCTTGTCGTATGAGCGGAGTTGGCTCATTTTACCGGCCATGCATGGGCTCAACAGCTGATATTATTGATGTTCCTTCCTCCCTTCTGATTGGCTGCAGTAGAAGCCATCACAGATACAAGTTGAGTCCCATCTGTCACCATTGAGCAATGGTAATACTACTACTGCTTTTTGCTTTTTAAAAAAGGGTATAAGACTGTAAAGCCAGCTTCACATGGTGTTGTTTAAGAAGACAATTATTTTCACAACTTTTCACCATCTTTCCGAGGCATTTCATCACGACCTGTTGGTTGGAGCATATTGTCCGCAGCTTTTGAATGATCATAAATGAGCTGGCAAGTTCACAGACTTGGTGTGGTTTGAGTGTATGTGACAAAGAGAAGCAGCCCATGGGGCTGTGAGGGCAGGCTCAGTGGTCAGGATACCTGACACCTGAAAACAAAACCTGCCTCATTGTCATGGATGGTATTGTGTTCACAGGTCTTTCAACTGCCTGCCTTCAGCACATTTTTGGGGGACTTTTATAAAACAAATAGTAACCTATAAACAAGATGAGTAAGAAATAAATGATCTGTTATCAGTTTGCATGGTGTTTGTGTTTACCTTTTCTTTCTGGTAGATTAGAGGTATGTTTATAGATTATATTCTATGGTTGTTGTTGTTCCCTTTGCTTGGGAGAAGTGGGGTGGGTCGATGGATTGATTTCAGATATCTACTGAGCCTGTGGTGAAGAGCTAGATATGTGTGTTTGTGTGTGTGTGTGTGTGTGTGTGTGTGTGTGTGTGTGTGTGTGTGTGTGTGTGTGTGTGTGTGTGTGTGTGTGTGTGTGTGTGTGTGACTGACTGCAGTGTGACTGAGTGTCTAAACTAATCTAGACCGACTCCCCTGAGAAAGACCAGTCTGTTTCTTTTACGATGGTACTGCTGGACCCTTGTGCCCCAGAGAGGGTTCATTTGTGGTTTTGAGGCCAATTATCACTCCTACTGGGACGTAGTGTGTGTGTATGCATCTTTTCATGAATGAGTAAAGTAAGTTTTAAGCTCAGTTCCATTAAGATTTAAGTGACAAAAGCAACACTTTGAAGGCAACCAGTTTTTCAAAAAAATGTATTGAGTGCATTTGGACATTTTCAATGATTACTTTAGATTTTGGTGATTACTTTGCATTTCAAACCACAACCAATTAGCAGGTAGGTAAGGTAAGAGAGTTTCATCCAAGAAGTTGTTTTTACATTGGGTTCTCTGTCATTGGTTTATCTTTCATTCTAACCTAATGGTCTCAATTTGGCATTTCTTCCACTTATGTTAACCAAATAGAGAAACAGCTTTGAGTTTCCCCTTCCATAACACTGTGGTGAGAGTGTAGTTTGGGTCCCTCAGATCTACATGGAAACAAAAATTGGCTCCAGATTTGATACTGCTCCTACATCTGTGCCCTCAAAGACTCTGAGGTCTCCCTTTGTAGATCACAAACTTTAAATTATCCTATAAATGTATGTACAGACTAATTTCCAGTTTTCTTGTTGTTGGAGAGGGTCTGTCCATATGTTTGTGTCGGGGGATGAATGCTTTGTTGTGGGAGGCAAACTCAATTTGCTGGTAAACAAGTGAACGTGTAAATGAGATTAAACGTGTGTGTCTGTGTGTGTGTCTGTGTGTGTGTGTGTGTGTGTGTGTCTGTGTGTGTGTCTGTGTGTGTGTGTGTGTGTGTGTGTGTGTGTCTGTGTGTGTGTGTGTGTGTGTGTGTGTGTGTGTGTGTGTGTGTGTGTGTGTAAAAGGGACTTTGCATGGGTTCATGTGCAACTTATTTAGGACAGCAGACTTAAATTTAGTTTGTGTGCAAGCAGTTAAAATAAGCATTTTTTGATTGAATGTGGCGGATGCTCTGTGTTCCCTTGTAATCTTACCACAGATGGATTTTAGGAGTAAGGGTTAGGAAAAGGTTGGGGTTTTTTTTTTCATACTAATCCAGTTTTCTGTGTCTAAAAAAAAAAGAAGCAAGAAGTGATATAAAAAGGTTGAATCATCAGGGTTTATATATAGATATATGTACAATTATTGAATTTCTAATCCATTCTTTGTTTTTGTTTTTTCAAACGCACACATACTGCTTGTATTTGTTTATGCTGAAGGAGGACGGGATTAGCTAGTTGTTATTTGTTAGCTAAGAAGTACTGAGAGGAAATTAGATAGACGGGAGGAGTGGGGGCTGTGAACAAATCATGGCGACACACTTTATCCTCCACTTTAAAGGTGGAACATGGTGAGGCTATTGAGGTTAGGAAATTAGATTTTTACAAGAGCTGGCAGTGTGTGTGTGTGTGTGTGTGTGTGTGTGTGTGTGTGTGTGTGTGTGTGTGTGTGTGTGTGTGTGTGTGTGTGTGTGTGTGTGTGTGTGTATTCCTGTTTGGTGGCTTCTCTGCTAAATACTGAGAGTTACTGTGAGTCATTAGGCAGACACTGTTAAGAGACATGTCTCCACACACAGATACATGAGCATGCACAACATTTTGAAGAAGACATGCACAAACATTACTCATGTCCAGTAATGAGAAACGCATATCATTAGATCATTCCCACACATGACACGTGTGTGTCTGTTTTTCTCTCATCTTACTTACAAAACACACATCTTTTGTGAAGCCACAGTTTCACAGTTTGCGCCCAGACCTGCAAGACTGTGTTTACATGGGTATGTATTTGAGAAGTTCACAGTCCAGCTGTGTAGACTAAAACATTTCTTACACTGTTTTGTGTGTGTGTGTGTGTGTGTGTGTGTGTGTGTGTGTGTGTGTGTGTGTGTGTGTGTGTGTGTGTGTGTGTGTGTGTGTGTGTGTGTGTGTGTGTGTGTGTGTGTGTGTGTGTTAACGCCACCTCACCACAGCACTCATGTCCCCCCCTGTGTGGAGGAATTACAGCTTTGAAGGCAGCAAAATCTGCTAAGGCAACGTCTAGACAGACATGACCTAGCTAACCTGTAATCGCGAATTTGACCATTAGCACAAGTTTTCAGTGGAGGTGTTTGTGAAACTGGACATAAGACTGAGAGTGAGAAAGAACAAGATGAAAAAGAGATGAGAATGAGAGAAGGGGAAAAGAAAAGTAAAAACAACATTGACATTTTTCCATTCAGTCTTTTTCCATTCGCCCTCTCGCTATCCCCCCTTCTCGCCTCAGTGGCTGTGTCTGACTTCAGGTCCAAGGAATCTGATGTAACTGTAATGGAGCTATTAAGGAGGTGCTTTTTTAGCCTTTTACACACATGCTAACATTGTGGGGGTTTACTGTAATGCTTATCTGAAGCTTCTACCCCCGGGGGTGGAGGGTGAAAGAATGGAGAGAGCAAAGAGAGTGTGTGTGTGTGTGTGAGAAGACAAAAGAGGGGGAACTCTTTGTTTACGAGCCAGTCTTGTGATCTTCTCTCCTCTTTGCTGTCTTTCTACTTTTTCACTTGTCCTGCATCGGATCTTTTGTGTGTGTGTGTGTGTGTGTGTGTGTGTGTGTGTGTGTGTGTATGTGTGTGTGTGTGTGTGTGTGTCGGCTCTCTCCCTTTCCGTTCTGAGGTATTTGGACAGCTGTGGCTGTCTGTGTGTATTACAGAGGTTGTGACCCTGACATCTTGTTTAATACCTGGCCCTCTCCGGCTAATTGATTGCCAGAGCAAACACTGTGGTCCGGAATGGCTGGCTGTGCACGAAAGTGTGCAAGTGTGTTTCTGGCTGTGAATACAAAAAAATAAAAACTGTACTTTCAACTGCCTCTTCATACATACAATAGCTTTTAATGTATTCCTCATATACTGTATGTCACCATGGTCTAGTAAGTTTTGTGCTCCGCAAGAGTCTTTGTTTCGGATGTTTGTGCCACACTTACACAAATGCCATGAATCACATGCTTACAATTAGTTTTTTTGATCCTGGAGTAAGTCTGTACTACTTTCTTTATACTACACTCTGAGTGTAGCGTACTCAACTTCTGTCTCTGTAAATATGAGTTGTATCTCTATTTTTAACTTACGTGTCTGTGTTTTTATCTCCAGGCTATTCCCTGTGTCTGGGTAAGTCTTATTTCTTCCGGTTCAACCATCCAGAGGAGGCGAGCAGAATGAAGAGCATGCTTCCACAAAAGAGCCCTGTGTCAGCTTTAGCCTATAACACAGGTACACACAAACACAAACACACACAGAGGGCGGCTAAACCTCTTCACTGACCCATGACCTGCACTTGATCCCTGTTCTTTCCCTTTGTTTCTCCTCCCTCTTTTTTCTGCCACATCACCATCTCCTCTTCTACCTCCCTTCCTCCTTCCTCACATCACTCATCTATTCCATCTGCTTTTCACCTGTTCTTCCCTTGTAGCTCTTCATCAGCTTATTCTTCTCATGCAACATCTGTCCCCACAAATATATTTGCTCCAATTTCCTGACCAGGATCTCAGGGTGAAGTTACAGGTACACACGACCTAGACAGGTGTGTGTGTGTGTGTGTGTGTGTGTGTGTGTGTGTGTGTGTGTGTGTGTGTGTGTGTGTGTGTGTGTGTGTGTGTGTGTGTGTGTGTGTGTGTGTGTGTGTGTGTGTGTGTGTGTGTGTGTGTGTGTGACATTGGCATGTTAATCTTGAGTGTGTGTGTCAGTCAGACTAAAGGGTAAAGTGGGGGGGGGCAGTTACTTCTTTCAGCCCTCTTACCAGTGTTTCCTAAACATATACTCTCACTGTCACACACATGCTCAAACTTAAATTCAAAGCATATAGGAATGTTATTGTCATCTGGTGCCTCTCCATTTCCATGGTGATACAGCTGGACTCCGCTGTCTCCTTAGTGATTGATCGGGCTTTGAGCAAGGTGTGTGTGTGTGTGCGTGCCGTAATCAGTGGAATCCTTGCTCTTTAAACTCCTAGATATAAGGAATGCACTCCTGTCTCCCCTGCTTCTCTGATGTTTTTGTAGATATGACTTACATCTCTCACACACACACTTTGGAAACTTGTTTTTACAGGCAGCTAAAAAATCTTGACCTTTTATCCTCATGATTGCCAAAACTCACACTCTGCGCATGCACCTAAAGCGAAGGCTCTCACAAAACGAGCTGGGCACTGAGGAGAATAGTCACGATAGAACGGACTTGATGCACGCCAGGCCTCCAGTATAAATCTGACCATGTATGGACACAAACACCCTGCGTGTGTGTGTCTCTAGATCTTATGATGCCTTTCATTTTCTGCCTCATTTCTCTCCACCATTTAGGGTTTGACATTTTCTCACAGAGGAGTAGGCGTAGTAGTTGAATATTCCCAACTGTGCCTAAATTCTTCAACACATATGTACACTCTTAGCATACGTACACATGGGAAGTACACATGTGTGCGTTTCTGTCAGGCGGAACCACAGTTGTGAGTTGTAGGAAAGCTTTTTTGTGTGTGTGTGTGTTTGGGACAGTTAAACAGTGGGTGGTCTGAGCTTGAACATTATAACGGCTCCTTTTCCACATAAAGCCACAGATAAATTAAAAACACTCGGCAGGTTTCTCACGAGCTACTTTCTACTACCCTCTTCCTATTGTTTCACCTGCATTTCTGATGATATCTAAGAAGGTACTTTGGTTTTAAAGTCTGCACAGAAAAGTAGAAATAGTGCTATTAATCTGCAATACTACTACCTTCCTGCAAAATTTCACTGACTCAGTTGAGGTTTGGAAAAAAGACCCCCTCACTGCTGAAGCTGCTTTAAATAAAAGGCTTTAGGAAGGGCGGGGGCCTCTTGAGGGTACTCCAGAATATTTTGTGGTCTTTTTCATTTCACAAAATCCTACTCTAGGGAACAGAAGTGGAGTTAGATTTCAAATGTTTGTCTTGGATCTAATGGATGGTTTTGTGCAAGAGTGTGTGTGTGTGTGTGAGAGAGAGTTGACTCCTATTCTGGAGGAATCGCTGCCAGTTGCAGATTGTTTTTGGTTGGGTTTGTTCTGCAGTCAGCACCCTCCTATGAATAGATTTAGCTTCAGGTACATTATACAGCCTCTCTCTCTCTCTCTCTCTTTCTGTCATCATTTTCCTTCTACTCTCGTCTTGTTTTTCTGTTACTCCCTATTTCTTATCCCAGCCATAGTGCTTTTCTCTTGTTTTGTATTTGTACTCTTGTTTTTCTTTCTCCCTTAACTCAATTTCTCTCCAGCTCCTCTCTGGTTCCCCATTTATATATTTATTTAAATCTCTGTTTCTCATACTCCTGAATGTTCACCTGTACTTGTGTATCTATGCTTCCCCTTATTATTCATTCAATTTATTTTGCATTATATCTCTTTCCCACCTTCAGACTATTTGAAGTTTAGCAGCGACTATAGCCATGCGGTTGTGGGCGGCACCAACAGTGCTCGGGGCATGCGATCAGCCTCCGAGCTCCGGGACTTGATGGACACCCTGCAGCGCAAGAAGATTGCCCTGGAGAACAGCCTGAGAGCCAACGGGAATGCGAACCCCTCCTACTTCAGCGTGACACAGGTCAGACATCATTTAGCTCCACTCCAGGATTTATTATGCCGTCATGCTCCAACAAGGCTTGTTGAGTTTATATGGTGGGACCTGAATGTTTGTCTTGGACTAAACAGGTCTAACCAGGGTTTACTCATTATCTACAAGACCAAACATGGATAACCAGGGCTTTATCCTGGGCTTTACTATACTGTTCAATTGGCAAAACAAGATTCATTCATTACGTTACAGCTAAAGGAAAAGTGGAAGTCTGTTATATACAGTACCAGTCAAAAGTTTGGACACACCTTCTCATTCAATGGCTTTTCTTTATTTTTATTTTTATTCTTTTCTACATTGTAGATTAATATTGAAGACATCCAAACTATGAAGGAACACATTATGGAATTATGTGGTAAACAAACAAATGCTCAACAAACCAGAATATGTTTTATATTTTAGATTCTTCAAAGTAGTTGAATGAGAAGGTGTGTCCAAACTTTTGACTGGTACTGTACATAAGCCTCACCATTATCTTACCACTTGTCATATTTTCTATGCATTAGATCTTTTGATGTGATAAGTGTTTTAAGTTATAATATATATTTTCTCCATTCTGTCTCTTAGTCTCCCCCCACCTCACCTATCACCAGTCCTACCACATCCTCATCAGCATATCAGGACCAGGCAAGGCGGTTCTATGGCTCGGACCGTGCGCCCATGTCTTTGAAGTCTCCTCCCTCTTTTTCCCCTGGACGACGATCCGACCCTTCTTCTTCTCTGTCCTCCCGCACCTCGGCCAATCGCAACCAGGACAACCTCGTCATTAGCGAAAGCCGACGGCTGCACAACCCGGGCTCCTCTTCTTCACTGTCCACATGGAATGGCGGAGGCTCCTCCACCTCTGTTGATGCTAGCAATAGCTTCCTCCTGTCTCTTCCTCCCCCCTCCTCCTCCTCATCCCGCACTCCATCAACAGGAGGTGCAGCCAGCATGCCCTCGAGCCCCCGTCTTGGCCGCCGTAGCTATGGCAACCAAGAGCCAGTGCCCAGCAGTAGAACCAGGAAATACTCAGCTGGCTCACTGAATGGGCTGATGGGAGGAGGGCACAGTCGCTCGCTGCCACGCCTCTGCCCGTCCCAATCTCCCCGTGACAACAACAACGGAGCTATGACCTTGTCAACGCTGCCCCCTCGTCGATCCGATGTTGCTGGCGGTTACAAATATAGCAAAGACCACTACAACAACAGTCAGAATGCCAGCCCTGACCTCAACCACAACTCTAGTAACTCCAGCCAGCTTTCCTCCAACAGGAATCAAATTCAGAACACAAATCATGGAGAAAGTGTTGTGTCCATCTCCCTCTCCTCCCCGAAGAACTTGCCCTCCACAACAGCCACTATCTCTTCCCCACCGACCCCACCTGATGTGACCATCCCATCCAAAACAGGGGGCTCCTCTTCTCCTCGCGTGGCCAAAAAACTCAGCCTGACTTCTACTAGCTCTGTGGGCTCCATAGGCTGCACGAGTTCCAGCCCTCCAGAACTGGAACGGCTGGCAAGCCGTGGAGTCTCCGCAGGAGTGGGCCTGTCTTTCGGGGAGAGGGAGAGGAGAGGGGTAGGCCTAGAGCATACTGGTTCCCCGGGGCTTGGATTTGGAGAGAGGAGGTCTTCATTTGGAAAGGCAGGGCTGGAACCTGGGATGGGGCTGGGTGAGAGGAGGCAGTCGTTTGGAAAGGCAGGAGTGACCCCACCAGGAGGTTTCAGGGAAAGAAGGGGGAGTATCAGCTCACTGAGCGGGAAGGAGGAACTGACCGACTACCACCAGCACCAAAAAGAGGAGAGGCTCCGTGAGCAGGAGGTGGAAAGACTGGTGAGTCTCATGTTGTCATTGAGAGCAGATGACACTGTCTAGATATGTGGCTATAACCTTTTATACAGACCGTGTCTGGCATAATGTGTAAATTTGCTAACAGACTTACAGAGCTTTGACAGGTGAACAGTTTGTTGCACTTGCGGACACTGAAAGAAGATGGGGATATCAAGTTTAAATTTGCAGTGTAAGGTTGCTATTTTTTTTGCATACAACATGCAATCAAACAAATGGAACGAGGAAAATGCATGCCTTTACACCAAACTCCTCCTTGTCCGCTCTAACATACTCTCCCAGGGAGCTTAACACACACATACACACACACACACACGCACACACACCGTGAGCGTGAGGTTCACCACTCCACAGATGCCTCTGGCAGTTAGCCCACACTAACAGGACTATTCTTAACCTCGTGCTTGGGTCGGTCGGACCACTGAAGAGCCACAGAGCACATCAGTCAGATGTTGGTTAGAGAAACCAAGAAGATTAGAGAGCAGAGTTGTAGTGCAGCAGGTGGATAAATACACAGATGCTCAACATATAATGACAACCAATGTCATATCCCACTATCATTCCCTCCTTAAATGTCTTTCTCTTTCACATGGCCATATTCTGCTAAGTGATCTGGTGTCCATTAAGCTGTAAGAAATAGTTTTCTGGATGCTGTACAAACCAAACTGTGTTGCACAAGCTTCTCAGTGGCTTTAACCTACCCAAATTTGCAACATAGAACATTAAACCCAGCAGCGCTGTTTGTGCCCCAGTGTAATGGATAGCAGCCTCCTGTTAGGCATGTTAAATGATGCATTCAAACTTTCTTAATCAAGAGTGGTATGAGTTTCTATATTTTAGTGTCACAATTATTGTTATTTAAAAGTTACTAGAAGGGACTTTCATTTTGTGTCGATTTTGGCGGTCCCTGTGGACAAAAGTGGTAGTGTTTCTGAGCACCAGAGAACCTTTTAGAAAAGATCTTATTTTGCCACAGCAGGGGTTTTACAGTCTGCTCCACTCAGTCCTGGTTCTGGTTCACCATTGGCTCTCTTCCCTCCAGCAGGCCCGATGACGAGTATGCTGAATAACTTTATAGAAATTAGCCAATACAGAGGGAACAGTATTAATCTGAGACGGTTTCATAATCAGTTAAAAGTTCCTCACTGTAACTTTAATATATGTTTTGAATAATATAACTGAATAATTGATAATAAAACAATGCACTTTTTTGCAGTTTTCATCAGAATTGCTAGTAGGCATTGAAAGAAAGCCAATAGCAGTATCTCTTGAGTTCAATGCTGAGCTCAGGAAAGCCTGCTCTTAATCGTGTCTGCCCTCTAGTGGTAGAACAGGAAACCTGCGTTCTTTCCATTATGATATGTCATTAGGTTGCGTGCATAAATGGCTGGTGAGAAATGTGGTTAGGTTTAGGTAAGATTAGATTATAATATTCCATCAGCCCTTATTTACAAGTTGGCATTTAACAAAGTGGCTTTTCTTGTCAGTGTAAAAGGTTTGGAATTGACAGAATTAATAAGTGCAGAACTGTAATGGATGCTTCTAATAAGAGAGCACTGGTAGGTGACCATGAGGAATAAACGAAGAATGGGAAAAGGAGAAAGCGAGATTAAGGGCTATGCTGAGATAACTGTCTTATTTTTCTTTAATCTTTAATTCCAGAAAATTTAAATTCCAGCTCAGAAAACTTAAATTCCAGCATTCCTCTTTTTGTCCACTATGTGTCAGGCCAAAGCACCAGCTATTATTTACCCACTTGTTTCCACTTGTTCTATTTCCTCACACTCTCTCTCCATCTTTTTCTCTACACTGCTCTTTCAGTCTGTCTTCCTCTCCTGCTCTTTGTCTCCCTCTCCATCTGTCTCTCTAGTTGACAGCTGATTACAATAAGGGCTTCACAGAGGCTTGAGTCCATTAGTATAGAACAAGGTGACAAACTGACACAGGCTTGTTTTGCCTCAGCTCCTGGTTCACATTATACACTATATATGGGGTGTGTATGTTTGTTTGTTTGTATCCACTCACACACACACACACACACACACACACACACACACACACACACACACACACACACACACACACACACACACACACACGTATAAACAAAAGATTATTCCACTGGTAAACAATTTGTACTGTGATCACTTATTCATATTATTCATATTTCTATTGTTAAGAGTAAATTACTTTTTATATATTTAATTTCTAAAATAATGGGATAAATGATAAGCAGTATAATGTATGTGTAGAGTGTATGTTTTTTTTTCTAAATAGGATGTCTCTCTTCAAGCCTTCTAATCAGACTGACTGTCTCAATAGAGAAAATGGTCCAAGCTTCACCTGGTTCAGATTCCTTCCTAGAGCACATTTCCCTAGAACCTAGAAAGTGTTCTGTTTCCTCCGTGCCAGTACACACAGACACATTCCTGTGTTTGGAGTCATGGCCTGTTCTCGTGCATACTTCCGTTCATAGTTGACAGCTGTCCACCTTCTCATTAGCCTTCTCTCTCTCTCTCTCTCTCTATATCGCTCACTCACACATGCAAACACATTCACACACCTCTGTCTCTTCTCTTTCCGGCTCTAGTATTACTTCCACAGGCTTGCTGTGTTGGTTTATATTTCTCACTCAAGAGAAGCTACTGCTGAACCTATGAGGGTATATTTTGACTCTCTGCAGCCTCCGTAGCTCCCCATATAGCTGTGGTCGGGCAGACAGAACTGTTGAAAAGGGATCTCTTGCTCCAGAGATTCACATTGAGAGGAAATATTCTTTCTAGACTGTACAAATTATATACTAAAGTAGAGCATGTAAATTACAAACGAAACAGGATGGTTCTGAGTGTATTTTGGACTTCACAGGGACTTTTTAATTGAAGCAAAACACTTCTGCGATGCTTCCACAGGTAAACTGTTTTTTACGATGGAAAGAAATAATACCAGCTGAGCTGTTGTGACTTCTCTATAGTTTGGAACATAACAGAACGTTCAATTTGTGCTTTTTCTTTTAACCAATTTGCAAACACACTTGCATGTTTATGAAGAGTTACAATGTCAGAATCTATATAACAAGGTGTTGTTTACTGGCATTGAGTTAACATCTGACTAATAGACATGTAACTTAAATTTAGTTATGATCTGAAATAATGTATGCTCTACTTTGATATATCTCACCTCGTAATCAAGCACCCATTAGGGCTTAATATAAAATGTGTTTGTTTTTTTTAAAGCACCACAAAACTTTGTTTCTAAGATGCGGTCGATTTATTAAAAAATAAATAAATAAATGGTGGGGGCCTTTTGGGTTTGTTACTGAAGTTAGCTGACATGAAGGTTTACCCCTTTTTGAAGTAAAATTATCATAACCTGAAAAAAATAAAATAACCACACACCTTAAATTCAGGCCTATAAACTTATAACTACACTTTTTTGAATAACCTGCCCTAGACAACATCATACAGAACAAGTGTAATGCTTTGCTAAATTTACACGTACTGTAACTAACACGTCTGTGTGTGTGTATGTGTGCTCATCTCAGGAGCGACAGCGGCTAGAGACCATCTTGTCTCTTTGTACGGAGCTGGGCCGGTCTGCGAGGGATGAAGGAGGCACAGCTACAAGTCCCACTTCAGCTGTGGCGGATCTCCAGAAGATCAACCAGGAGCTTGAGAAGCTTCAACTGAACGACGACGACGATGACGACACGCCATCGGTCTTTTCAGACTCTTCAGCTGTTAATGGAACGACGGGGAATGGACACATGGCCTCCCCTGGTTCAGAGAATGGTTACTATGATGATGATCTACCGGTACGACGGAGGCGCAGCAGCGGTCACCGAGACAACAGGGCCGAATCCCCCTCTGTCAGTCTGCGAAGCTTCGCCCCCTCACCTTCTCCACGTGCACACAGGACCAATGAGGTACAAGTGATTTGTTTATACACATTTACATGCTCTCATACAAATATAACAACAGGTTTATTATTTTCAGACTCCATTACCTTGACTTTTTAAAAAGCACAGAGATGTATTCAGTGCCCTCTTGATTTTAGTAAGAATTTGAAGTCTAGAGCAGAGCACTCGCCACCTACCTTCAACAATGAGACTTTCAAACAAGGTAATCTAACCTTATGACCCTCCTCCTGTCCTTGGCTGAACATGGGTTGTATGCTGGACAGCACTGGCAAACAGGCATTTTTTAGGGGTTAGGAATGTAATTTAATGTCATTGGTGATTTAAATAATTTAACAGACAACCTGACTCATCAATAGGTTAAGTGTGTAGGCAGTGACGTTGCCGATAGAAACCAACTGACAAAAAAATGCAAAGGGCCCTATCTAGAGCCAGAGTTTGGTTTGTCCATTCTGGGCCACTGAAGAAACACAGGCCCTTTCGGCGTTTCTTTTTGTCAAGTTTTTCAGAAAACTACTTCTTAATATTGTATTCCATTTCTGCCAATAGCTCCCCCTGTATGCTGCACAGTGTAAATAAAAAAGAGAGTGGGAGTGCACAAGTTGGTGAATACGATTTTTATATAGTTGCTCGGTGTCATTCTGTGGTTAAGCAGTAAAGCATATGGATTTACAGTTGGAGACTCTATCAATATACACATCCTTCACTTACACAGATGGGAGATATTTACAGACCATTTATTAGATTAGAGCAGGCTAAGTGCTACAATGTAGAATTGACAGCTGGTGTTTGTATGTGTGGGTGTATGTGTGATTGTGTCTTCCCACAGTTTTTTGCTTCACAAGAACAGACATTTTCAGGGCCCAAAGGAGGTACTGCTCCGCCACGGCAAACCAGTGTTCAGTACTCAAAATGCAAACATTATAAAGCTTTAATATAAGATATAGATTATTTCTGTCTTGAAGTTACAAATACTGTTGGTACCCCTATTTCCACTTGATGTCAACACATTATTTAATTGGTGGTGTCAGCGATCATTATTACAACCAATTACCATGAAACCCCAACATTGGCTCTCATCAAGTTTTTAATCTGTTTATGATGTTGTTACCAGGCTCTAGATGATGCAGCTCGTCGCCGCGGACAGGAACTGAGGCCTTCAGAGGAGGAAGTGAGGCGTGTGGAAGAGGAGAGGATCCAGGTGCTGAACAACACGGAGGAGCTGGAGCAAAAGATCAAAGAGCTGGACAACCAAATCGATGAATCTGCCCAAGAGGTAAAGAGAAGACAGAGTGAAGGGTGATGGCAATCTGGGTAGACATCCTCAGCAGCAACATCTTAACAATTCATGGCTTAATAATAAGTCTAAAAGTCCTTTTTTTATTTTCAAATGAGTAACACATAATCAGTAACATGTTCACACATTATTAGGTAGTGTTACATACAGGTTTTAATAAAAGTAAGGATTAACCCAATGTCACTACAAATGGCTTACTTACTGGTGTGTATTTATCCAAGGTGGAGCTGGAGCGAGCTCTGGTGGAGGCTGAGCAGGAGTCGGAGGTAGCTGCTCTCCAGCAGGAGAAAGAAGCTCTGGAATCACTTCACAACAAGATTGCTGACCTCGAGACCAAGTCCCAGCAGGAAAAAGAAAAGGTATTTAACAGGCTATTCTTAATTGTAAAACAATAAGAGACACGATTCACAATGGCTGACACAGAGACCAAGTGAAGAGAGCATTAATCAACAGACTAGGCGTTTGATGAGGCATCTTCTGCAAATTGTTTGTATTTCTTTGCTGAAGGGCTGGAAAGTGATATTTTTGTATTATTGTGCCAAGGGGAGAAACATAAGTTTTGTACACACAGCGTGGTTTGGAACAAGCAACATTTCCCTTCCTATGATGTTTGTCTGCGTTTGGTTATGAAAAATACACCCACTACTCTGAGACTCTCATACATTTAGGGGTCATGTGTCCAACTGGTAGGCGTTAATCCCTATCATGCTGTCTCCGGTCCAAATATATATCATGCTAATACTGCCCAGGGTATAGCTGTCACCCAGTGATCCTGTCTTACACACACTCCTGCGGGACGACCGTGGGTGTGGGTGGGCGTATGTGTGTGTGTGTGTGTGTGTGTGTGTGTCTTTTTGTCTGTGTGTGTGTGTGTCTTTTTTTTTTTTTTTTACCAGTATATGGTATCATTGACAGGGTGGGGAGTGTAAGTGCATAAAGATAGAGTTTGTTGTCTATATGTCGGTGTTCTGAGTACATGCTTCGGTTTAGCATACAGATGTTCTCCTCTGTTAGATTGAGTCCTGGCCTGATTGGCAAATTTCCTCGGACCCCACAGCTGGTTAATACTTTATATGAAAAAAAAACAAAATGATCAGATACATGAGTGTTGAAGGGCAGGTTAAGTTGAGTGCTTGTACAGATTTTGGGGCGTGTGTATATGTTGTGTTATTTATAGAGAGGACTGTTAATCTACTGAGCCATTCCTTCTCATTCATTCCATCAATCCTTTCCATTCAAACAAAGGCAGGAGAAAGAGATCATGACACCATTCATGTTACCTTCATTTCTACTCAATACCTCCCCAGTTCTCCATCTCTTTGGTAGATGATTTTTTTTCTCCAGCTTTCCCTCCCCTCCCTCCCTCTAGGCTAACCTTGCTGACCTGGTCGCCGTAGTGACTAACCGTGGCTCCCCAGTCCCACTAACGCTGCCATCCTCTCTCTGTCCTGTGTGCGTGTGCGTGTGCGTGCGCGTGTGCATATGTGTCTCTGTTTCTTCGTTTGTTTGTACGCATAAACAAATGTGTACTTGTGTGTTGGTGCGGGCGTGTATGTGCGTCTATGTGTCATGTACATGTGTGTATGCCAGGCGTGCGAGTTGCTACAGGCAGAAAGGGGCAGAGTAGAGAGGTTGGCTCAGATTGTGTGTGAGCAGCGCTCCCAGCTGGACAGCTGCCCTGAGGCAACCAAGGAGCCCCTGCAGGAGCAGCTGGCCAGGGTCAGTACAAAACACACACACATACACACACACCTAACAAGGCAAAGGCAAATGTATGTATGCATATGCATATTGACACTCACAACATACAGTATCTGTAGACAGGTGTTCACATGAACATATTCTAGAAAGAGACACGTGATGCTCCCGTACTTGAACTTGGATGTGAATAAGCACACTTTTTCTTTCCCGAGCCAACTTGCTCTCCAACCCACGGCCACCTTTGATCTTTACCTGCTGCATGTGCTTGTTCTTGTTCGCTTCTCACGATCTAACTCTTCAGGTTTCTATGTCTACACATCTCCTCATTTCACCAGAAGAGTTGATCCTGTTAGTGTATATACTATCTCAACAGCTTTAAGATCTGTTTGGCTATTATAGAAATACACTTACATTTGGGCATACGGTCTAAGGCTTCACCCTTTAGTGTTTGACGCATAACAAAATCCATCCAAGGCTGCATAATTCATTTAATATTGATCCAGATTACAATTTGGCTTTCCGCAATTAAATGTACATAATCAATTGCCGTATGGGTGTTTTTTAAATGTGCTCATATAAACTCATATCAAATCAAGTGCTTTCTAGACAGCCATCCACCAGGGGGGGCAATGCAATGTTTTTATATATAGCTTCACAATTGGGGATCCAACATGACGCTGTGCGCGCAACCCTACAGCTGCAGCCTTGACTGTTGCAGCTTCAGTTCAGAGTAGAAGAGTGATGATTTAGTATAGTATATTACTTGTTTTGTCTTTCAGAGAGCTGATGAGCAAAATATAGATGCACTTAATTCAGGCAAAGACCTGACTTCCTTTAAGTTATATTTAAATGCAAAAAAATATGCAATTAGTAGAATAGTAGTACAACACGTAAGTGAAAGCAGTGCTCTGTTTATTTAAATGTGAAAGAGCAAAATAAATATTTTGTACCAAAAATCATGATCTCAATATTGATAAAAAATAACTTTGATTATCATTTTGGCCATAGTTGTGCAGACCTACATCCACCCATCCTTCATTCATCCATCCCAGCTCTTATTGGGTGAGAGGCAGGGTTCACCCTTCACAGGCTTCCAGTCAATCACATTGCTGACACATGGAGACAGACAAAAAGATCATGCTCACATTCACACTGACGGGCATTTTACAGTTCCCACTCTACCTGACTAGATCAGTTTACTCGGGGGGGCTGCAGTTTCCTCCCACATGTTGTGTTAAAAGATTTCTTGAAGACACAATCCTTTGAAATCATCTGTATTTTTGTAGGAATGCTTACTGTACGTAACACGATGCATGTTTACTCAGACAACGGTTATGCTTTGGATTACTCTGCATGACTGTTTAGTGTTGATGGGATCTGTGTCTGGTTTGCTTTTGTCTGTGTCAGTTTATTGTTGCGAGAGTAAGTGCTTTCTGATTCATGAATGCCTGCATATTTCTGTTTGTATCAAAGCAGTTTCATCTTACACAGTTTTTATAGTTAATATGATTCACATGTCACTCATACAGGGAATTCCTGATTCTCATCACTAAAACTTTCAAATGTCAAAATTAGCACAAGGGTTTCAGGTTTTTACATGTTGTCGATGTATTGCATGCATTTAACTGCCATGCATCCCTTGTGAATGTGTGAGTAAAAGTGATTTGGTCTTGTGTACTGGTATCCTTTTGTTAACCTGCGTCTCGCATGTTTTATCAAGTGTTTGTGCTATAAAGCAATATCTAGTTAAGTCTGTCCTGTACACATGTTTTCCTTTGTCTTGCCTTTGTCTGTTTACCTGTGCATTATTTTATTTCTTGTGTGTGTTTGTGTGTCAGGACTGCGAGGTGCTCGATGCAGAGTCGAAGCGTTTTGAGGACCTGGAGTTTCAACAACTGGAGAGAGAGAGCAGGCAGGACGACGAGAAAGAGACCCATACGCAGCAACATCTCCGCGACATAGCAAACTACCAGCGGAGCAGTGTCACTCGCAAGGTAACAGCTGTCTGTGTATAATGTTATGATTTGATTTGAAAATCCATGGGTTCAAATACATTAAAAAAATAAACATTTTAACTGACGTGTAGCCTTTTTCAAATTTTCTAAGTTGTATCTAAGATTTGATCTACTACTCAAGTTGAATCTCTGACTGAACTGGTTTGAAAAGCATATAAACTTCTTTCATTTTGTAGCTTTGGCTCTTGTGTTAGTGTAATGCTTTAAAAGTGAGATAAAAACAAGTAACAAGCAGGTTTCGTTTTTTCTTTCAGGAACGACTGTTAACTCTGAAGAAGCAGGCAACGCAGATTACCCAGCAGGCTCAGCGTGAGAAGGAGAGCTTCTTGAAGGAGAGGATCACCCTTGAAGCAATGCTGCAAAGGGTACAAAGATATCTATCTTTGCATGTGTATGCGTGTGGCCCTCCTTCTGGCCTCTGTGTATGAATGAGAAGCAAAAGCAATCAAGAAGAGGTTAATTTTGTTTTTAACATTTTTTTTTCATTTCCTTTGTTTCCTTGTTCTGTCTATTAGGAGAAAGAAAACCTCAACATGCTGGAAAGGAAATATGCTGACCTCACTGGTGGCAGAGGATTGACTCTAAGGGAGGTAAGATTGATAGATAGCCGTCAGACAAGAAATTTGACACTTTCCTCCTTTTTGAACTCTCAACTTTTTAGGTGGGCAGGACTTCCATCATTTTTTAATCGTTGGGATTTCCTTCTCTGCTAGGATATAGCCTCTCTGGCTAAAGTGTGTCAGTCTTTGAGTGATGCCTACCGTGACACCACCTCTGTCGCAATTTCTCCTCCTCTGCTAAACCCGTGCTCCCTCGCTTCCCTCCTCTCCGCTACTTCTCTCAAGAATGCGGAGGTACTTTTGTCTTGTTTCATTAATATTTTCCTTTCTCTTATCCTCTCTGTCTAGATCAGTCAGTTTTAATCAATCGCATCCTTCCTTCCTATCCTTTGGTCCTTTATTCAGTTTCTTGGTGTAACAGCCAGTCCCTTCAATGTAGGGAGGAAAGAGGTTACAGGAAATTGAGCAGAGACTTATTTCATTAATTCTATGCATTTCTTATACACACATGTATTAATACCGAGGTAACCTTTTTATAATGCATATTGCCTTGTATAAACCACTGAATGAATGTTACCCTTAACTGTCAAAGAAACTTACTTCCAAGTGACAAGACTTGTTCCTATTTTGAGTTGAAATGACTAAAATTGCCACCAAATTCTGCATCATGTTAACAACTAATAAACTAATAAAAGTTTGTCATTAATATGGCTGATTCCCGTCATGCTATGCCTCACCCCTTCTTTCTCCCCCCTTTCTCCACATGACACTTTCCAGGGCTATGTCACAGTCAGTGAAATCAATGAGCTTTACTCACATCTTGGGGCGGACCCTAAACCCACCCTTGCGCGCACTCTGGCCAATGCCTCCCCTGAGTCCGAGGCAAACTCCTCCCCCGACGAGGACACTCCCAAACCACCGGAGGATGAGGTGTGTGTCGTGGTGTTAAGGGTAGTTAAGTAAACAGACGCTTACAAAGTGTGTGTGAGTGTGAGTGAAAGTGTTTTCCCCAATTCTTTTGCCCTATTTCAGTTTTCTGACAATATTTATTTTCTTCTTCTCGAAGCTCTACCCTTCATCCTCACCTGCCGACTGTCACTCCTCTTCCTCCTCTTCTTCCTCTTCCCATCTTTATCCCCGTCCCCTCCCCAAAACGCCCTCTGTGCATTGGCCAGAAAACATGGTGTCATATAGAGACCCCTCTCCCCTCCCTGACTCTCCCCCACCTCCCCTCCCTGTCAAAAAACACCACCACCGACACAGGCAGGTAATGCGTGTGTGTGTGTTAGAGTATCAGTAACTTTACATTTGTCTGTTTTTACCTGACAAACACAATGTGTCAAAACCAGAAGCACAGTGTACACAGTTGCTTTGATTGATTGCTGTAGATTATAGTAAATAATTGATAATTGTTCAAGTTCAAAATTTTGGTTATAGTGCTCAATTAATAAAGTTAATCTTCTTACACCATCCCATCTTATACTCGTATGAATAAATTAGAATGTATTTATATGGCTGAAATGAATAAATCTGGATTTAAGAATTGGAGTATGCATTGTTGTTTGCCACGGTGTGTTTTTTTATATTCTTAATAAAAAAGTGTAAGTACAACATTTCAAATCCCACACTTGGCAACTTTCTTTTCCTTGAAGCAGTGGGACAATGTTCTATGACCTAAAATTAAATTGATCCATTTTGTTCACTCATTTTAATTGGGTTGAACGACAATGACAAACAATGGATTGTCAATTAACTGTGTACATACCTTCCCCTCTCTTATGGTGTGTGTGTGTGTGTGTGTGTGTGTTCAGCATTTCCGTTTTCTGGAAGAGAAGAAGAGGTCTGAGAGAGAAGGGGGTTCCCATCTAAGTGACACCTTACCCAGGAAGAAAACCACACCCATCATGACCCCCCAGTTTATGTGTGCAACACTGGGACGCAGCTACCCAACCAAGGTACACATAAATATAGATGTTCATGTACGCATAAATGACATAAATTCAAACAAATTATTTGCTTGGTGTATCTGTTGCTTATTTTCACAAATTCACCATTTCGTTGTGTTGTGTATATTATAATTATAGTTAAGTATTGTGTCATTTAAAGATGCAAACCCGTATTTTTAAAATTACTGTTATTAACATTTTAGTAAAAAAGGATTGGTCTCTTTTTCTTTTTTTTTTAGGCCCATCATCCCTTGGTACAGAGCACAAGTTGTGGCAGCATTCTCCCAAGAATTTTCTCCTTATCCAACAAGGAAACTGAATCTCGCCGTCTGCAAAAAGGTATACAAACATATGCATACACACTTACTTAGAAAAACCATATATAAGGATAAAGAGAGTACTTGTAAGTGTACAGATACATTAGAATACATGTAACTTCTCTTACAAAGACTATCTGTTAGTTTCCTCTCATATTCGTGTCTCCTTCACTCGCACAAACAAACACTCATCTCCGGGTTGTCACATGAGAACACACCTAATATGGTAACATCCACCCTTGTTGTGTGTTATGTTTATGTGTGTGCGCATGTCGTTTTGTTTAGTTGGATCACAAAGTTTCTCATTTGTTTATGTGTCAGTGGAGATAGTGCAGGAATGTAAGTAGAGGAGGGCTGCTCCATCAAGTGGTTTCGAGTATTGTTTTGTGTGTGTGAGTGAGAAGAACAGAGGTACCGGTTTGAGTAAAATACTTTGATAGTTATTGCATTAGTTAGTCAAAGGGTTGTTACAAAACAAACTGTATAGAAGTAGATTTTCTTCTCAGTCAACTTCCTGCCACAAACGTCAACCAGCCATTTCCCATCATTAAGAAAATGTGCTGTTCATTTACCACAGAGTCTAATCCCTTTGCCCTCTGTTTGGATGTATGCTGACATGTTGTTTGGAACGCAGATTAAACTGCTGAAAGATAGAAGGATGGTCTGCTACCTCCATGACCCTGTGCCTTTTTTTCCATGTCAAGTTTGATGTTAATATGGTCTTTCTATTTTGAATGAAATAATAATTACTTCAGTGCATCAACCAATTTTGATCTTGTATTAGTTAGCTCTTCCATCGTCGCACTTTTATACGACAGATATGCAGGAAAAATAAATGTATTGTGAAATATTTTTAGAGTACTGCAGTTTTTCCCGAACACTGCTACGTGTCTATGTGGCCCCTGAGTCCCTTTGGTCCCTTGATCTGGCTCATCAGAGGGGTGGGTCTGCTGCATGGCGCAGATGGTATCAGGTTTTTTGTGTGTTTCTTCCTGTACCCAGAGGCTGAGTTAGTCTATCTTTTAAAGTATCTGCACAATCATTTTGGTCGTCATTCCTCCTTCTACTTCTGAGGACATCTTATTTTCTTTCCAGACATCTTTGGACTGCCTTAAGTACTTTTAGGACTCTGCTGTACTTCACTTTTGGACACATTTTATCAAGATTAGTTACACCAATAAGGTGTGGATTTATTTTTCACTGAACGTATAAGAGCATTTCACAGTGGAGGGGGATTGTGATCCAAAATTGAAGCCATCTGGGCAAACGGTTGTCCCAGATGGAGTGACAGAGACAGGTACAACAGAAGAGTGCACACGTGCATAAGAAGAACAAATAACGTTGGTCACTGTTAATGTTAATAACGTTGTTTATTTCTCTTTCTCTGTGTGTGTTATGTGTGTGTCTCCAGGTCAGCCTGGCTCACGAGCAGCTTCCCAGACCAACGTCTACCTCGATGCCTTTGGCTTCCGCGAAAACCAGGCCTTTGACACAATGAGTGTCGATAGCACGGATTCCATTGAAACCAGCATCTCTGCTTGCTCACCTGATAATGTCTCCAGGTAGGTGACTTCAGCTTGTGCGTATGAACAAACGTGTTTGTATGTCTGTGGCTATCAATAGATGGAACAGAAACTAAACAATGAAGCCTGTCAGGGTTTAGTAGCTTCACTAAGGTGTTTGTACTTGGATATTTCTATGTTAAGTGTGTGCCGATGAACATTGCTCACTGCTACTTTCTTTGCTCCTAAAATTATTTGAAAAATCTGACAGACAAAGATAGAAGTGAAAGTTGAAATATGACAAGAGACAAACGAACAATTTAAAATTTGACAACACAAAAATGTTCCCTTTGTGTTCATAATATGAAACATTGACTGTTGGAATGGGCTGGGGGGGGGCAACAAAGAGAGCAGAAAGGGAGTTAATGTAAAAATTGTGTGGAGCTGCTTTGCAAAGGTTTCCCGCCTTTCATGGTCCCTCCTTGGAGAATAAGATGTGTAGAACTAAGTGTGTTGTATGAGTTAAGGACGACTTTTGATTAGTGTTTTTTGGGTCAGGTTACGGAAGACGGAAAACATGAGGTGTGTGTGTGTGTGTGTGTTCACAGTCAACCCCCTCAGGTCCAGATGAACTGAGCAAACCAGTATGAGTGTGGTAGATTTAGGGGTCCACCCCCCGTCTGGACTAAAACCATGTGTGCTTGCTTTCCTTCTTGCCATTTTACAGTGGTTGCATCTGTCTTTTGTCTCCCCTCCTCTTGTTTCTCTGAATGGTATGGTCTTGTTTCTGTAGATAGAATTTGCACAGCCCCAAACCATTTGCAGATTGACCTCTCTGCAAGTTTTTCCTGGAACAGGCTGCCTCTGATATCCTCAGTGAGGTTCCAGTTGGATTGTGTTGTACAGGATTAGTTTGGATTGGAAGACGCATGTGTCGAAACCTGGATCAGTGCTGGACAAAAAAAGTAGTTTTATGAAGAACCGGAATCAGTGATGTGTTCCGTTTTCTGGAGATACAACTGTTGGAGCAAGAGAAATAAAATTATTCTCAAGTAATCCAAATACTTGAACAGATAGAACCGAGCTGGTCTATAATGACTATGAGTGTGATTACCTCTCATCGATTGAGGTAAGAAAATGGCAAGGGGATGGGAGGAGGAGAGGAAAGGATGGATGTTACAGGGAGGTTGGATTAATGTTTAAGTGAGTACAAGGAAACGGGATAAGTGCTGGAAGATTAGTTTGTTTCTAAATGCAATTAGTAACCTAAAATATGGCACGAAATGCATCACAGATACTGATTTTAAATGCATCACAGATACTGATTTTAAATGCATCACAGATACTGATTTAAATGCATCACAGATACTGATTTTATTAAGTCTACCCGTCATATTTTTCTTATCTTTTCTTACGTACATCTCTGCCTAGGTAGTTTTTGTAATGAAAGTGATTCATAATGAACACGCTATCTACCTGCAAAGTGTTTAACAATCAACAGACATAGGGAAATGTTCAAATCCAACATTCACTAGAATGTATATTGGTGGTATTCAGTTAAAATTATGGCAAAATCTAGTGCTGTGGTAATTTTATGTAAAACTGGCATCTGAAATATAAATGAGAGAGGGAAAGCATTTTCTTTTCCCCGCTTTCTCTTATTGTTTCTCATACCTTCCCTCCAAATCCTTTTTTTTTTCTCTTTTGGGTTACTTGGGGTACCCTACCTCTCTCTCTAACCCTCCCTTCCTTCCTGATTTGTTTAGACTGAATCTAATGTGTACCATTCATCTTAACAATGTTGTGACATCATCACAGATCAACACTGGGTATCCATTTTCATTCTGGCTCCGGATAAGAGAGAAAGTGTGTATGTGTGTTTGCATCAAGGTTAGAGAGGGAAAAATAATTTCTAACTTGACAAACCTATACACAAATCCCTTCCATGTGATGTCAGTCAAGGATGCATGTCATGTGTAGACCATCTGCAGTCTGAGAGATATGACTCTAAAGCGAAGACCGAGTCACAGCAGAGTCAAAACGTCTTCCAGAGACGAAGAGAGGGAAAAAAGAGATCCTTAGACTGCCTTGACATCCAAGCTTCCTTTCTTAATTGATTTCCTCTTTGATTCAGCTCACACAAACAGTGACTAATCAAGAGTATTCTCAGGGGAGTGTAGCCTTTTTTTCAGACTAATTGTAAATGTAACTCCTTGAAAACATGGAAAAGTCAGAAAGCAGTCAGAATAGAATAGAACATATGTGGGTCTTTGTGGTAATCACATACAGGTGCTCTTTGGATCCTTCAGTTGTATTGTGCTTAATCAATCTTGTGAACAGCTCATTGCGTGGGTGGAATATAGAATGCAAGTCTCTTTAAATACAAAAAAGTAATCCAAGGCAGAGTGTTGGTTTGTGTAAAAATAAAATGCCTTTATTCTACATGGATAAAATAATTTAAAATGACCAACACAGGGCTTTATCAGGGATGAACCGACACAGGTCTTCATCAGAGGTAAACACGTAATTTAAAATATTTTATAAAGCCATTTTAAATTGGCACAAACCCTACACTTTATCTTGGATTATTTTTATGAAGGAGATTTGCACTTCATATTTTTGAGTCCATATTCCAGTCATGCAATGAGCCGTTCACAAGATTATTTAAGAATAGAATACATATTTATTGTCAATCTGGGTGGAAATCTTTCTTTGGCTCAGCCCAACGTAAGAAACAACAAGATAATAAAAAGCAGCATCATAGACACGGGGAAAAACCCCATCTCTACCAGATGATGTTTCGTGTTGGCATTCAAAACAAAACTTGGGACAATAACAATAGCTTTGTAAATTCCCCCCAAATGTTTTAGTTTAATCTAACCACACTGCAGTTCCTCTGCAGCCCACTAGATGGAGCTCTTAGGCCCACCAGTCAGCCCCGGCCCAGTGATTGAGTATAGGTGCTCTATAGTGCCTCTGGGGGCTCAAACTGGCTTAAAGGAGAATGGTTTCTTCCTCATCCTATCTTTAAAAAGACTTCTGGGGTTAGCCAACTATTTTGCACGCTGCTGACAGACTCCTAAAAAGTTTATTCTTAGACTTACAGTTTGGTGGTCCTTACCAAGCAGGAAGGTGAAGTTTTGTACAATAGTTCTAAAATCTGGTGACTAACACCAAGGCATCCTAGTTTCCTAAGAAGATACATTTTCTGTGAGCGTCTCAATATGTTTCAACATGTTCGCCATCAAGTGAAACTGTCTCTGTGTTTAGATCTTGTTTTGTGCAGATAATTCTTCTCTTGTTTTTGCCACATTGGATTCAAACTGGCTAATGCGTTTTGAAGGGCCCTCGTGTGGACAAGATAGGAAGCTTGACCTTATGGTTCTGTTTTCTGCATATCAGCATCTATCATCTATCATCTAAAATATTTCTCATTGATCATAAATTCCTTTGGTAAAGGGTGAGAATAACACGGGGAAAAGAACACTTTTTTCCCCTGCTTTCTTTCCTGATGTTTGTTGTATGTGCTTGTTTGCTGCAGTGCCAGTACTTCAAATATGGCCAAACTAGAGGAGATGGAGCGTCTGCTGAGAGAAGCCCAGGCAGAGAAGAGCCGCCTAATTGAATACAAGGTCACTACGAGATAAAATCATCCTTTCACTGTTATACAGTTTGTTATTGGTAGAGACAGGCCATGTGTATATATAAGCATGCATGTTGTCACTTTATTTGGCTTTGTGATAAATACCCAAACTTAAAGACACAGTGGCAGTACTTTAACTAGAAAATTCTTCAGAAATGACATAATTGGCCTTTATACCATTTAACATTTCAATTATTCCTCAGGAGCAAGAGATGGAAGTGCGGAAGCAGGCACTGGATGAGGAGAGGAAAAGACGGGAGGACCTGGAGAAAAGACTACAGGAGGAGACCAGCAGACGCCAGAAACTCATCGACCGGGAGGTGAAACTGCGAGAAAAACAGAGGGCACAGGTAGGAAAGAGAAACTAGACCGGAGCGTTTAAGATGTGTTCATTTGAGAAAATATTTCTCAACATGTGATTTATTCTTTGGTACTGGATGTGTTTAATCACGTGTAGACCCACATCTGTAACTGTATGACCCTGATTGCAACCAGTGAAGCGTTATGAAAAAGGAAATGATTTAAAGCTTTCTCTAAACAGTACAAAATATTTTTAATGCTGTAATTTTATACAAAAGATCATTTTGATCTTGATGTCTCCTTTTATGGCTTCAGTCATGTCTGTGCTGACAGTTCTTAGCATAAGCCTCATCCATCATCTTTTTTTTTTTCTCTCGCCTGGACCATCGACTGTTGGCAGCAGAAGAAAGAATCTTATACTTTAATCCATCCAACACATGATATACACCTGCATGCCTTGTATAATTTATATAAACACAAAAGAAGCTATATATGGACTTGAACCAAATCCCTCTCCTTTTCAATGAACCCGTTCCCTCTTTTCTCTCCAGTCCAGGCCACTCACGCGGTACCTGCCGGTGCGTAAGGACGATTTTGACCTGCGGGCTCACATTGAGTCGGCGGGCCACAGCCCAGACACATGCTTCCACTTATCCATCTCTGAAAAGACCTGCCGTGGCTACTTGATCAAAATGGGAGGCAAAATCAAAACCTGGAAGAAGCGCTGGTTCGTCTTTGACCGCAACCGACGCACGCTCTCCTACTACTCAGGTACTGTAGGTCAGAAGTGTACACAAACACTACCACATAGAAGTGTGTACAGCGCAGCCAGATAGATATAGGTGCACACACACAGGTTATTTACAGATATATTTGAATGTATTTAATATTTTGTATTTCTTATATTGTACATGCATTTGAAATATTGACCAATAATGAATGAATAAAAGTGAACACGCTTCAGTACATTAACACACATTTTGGTTTCTGCAGACAAACATGAAGCCAAACTAAAAGGAGTCATCTACTTCCAAGCTATTGAAGAGGTGTATTACGACCACTTGAAGAATGCACATAAGGTATGTAAATATATAATGCTACAGAAGCAATGCGTGAAAATTACTTCTCTCCTGAAAAGTATTATTTATTATCTTTACTTGTAAAATTCTTGTCTCCATCTTCCTCTATCTGTCACCCACTTACCATTCATCATTCCCCATCTCCCCAATTCCGCTCCCTCATTATTCCTGACACTGTTCCTCGTTTCATCCTCTCCTTTTAGAGCCCAAATCCCTCCCTGACCTTCAGTGTAAAGACCCATGACAGAGTCTACTACATGGTCGCTCCCTCTCCTGAGGCCATGAGGATCTGGATGGATGTGATCGTCACAGGCGCTGAGGGTTACACCCAGTTCATGGTGTAGTGAAGGAGCGGGCTATGCCAATGGGCTAGGACTCTTAGTGGCTTTTAAGCCTACGTTTTCTATTCCTTTTTTTAACCTTGGACCTTTTTCAATTTTCAGATGGACGTTAATTTCATCATTTGTTGAAGAATAAACACAGTCTCTGTTGTGCAGAGACAACAGGCTTGAGTTACTCAAGATAATTTCGCTGTGCTTTATCCGCCTCATTTGCGGGATTAAAATTAATATGTTGAGCATTCATGTGAAATTGTAGCAGATACAAGATAATAATTTGAACAATTTCCTGCAGTCGCGTTCAATCCCAGAGATGTTATAAACTTCAGGAGATCTAAAATATGCTCTGGTGCACCAATGTGCCTTAGAGTTAGTTCAGGTGTACCTCAAGGTTCTGCCTAAGCGTGAAGGATATACATGTTAAAAATAAAAAATATATGAGATTTGTACAACACATTTCCTTCAGAGAACAGCACACTGTGACTCAGCAGCTCCTTTTTAGTTAGATGAAGCTTAAAATATATAAAATATTTTTAATGTGGATACACTATTGGAAAAAGTGATGCTGAGTCAGCCAGTTGGAGCTAGGACTACATAACAGGAGATGGGTTAGGAAACGCTAAGTGCCATACAAAGCCTAAACCATTTTAACATGTCATGGAAGAACTTGTGTTCTTTTGAGATGGGTTTAATCGATTTAAGACAATTTCATGTCTACAGAATAGATAATGCATGTTCATTTAGTAAAAGTAGTTAAGGAAATGTATTTAAATATTCAAGTTTTTTCATCTTGAGATCTTATTTCATGTATCCTTACTGTGGCATTCTCAGGTCTTCACTGTGTGCTTGGATGTGCATTTATGCATCACATGATCATGTGTGAATTTATACACATATATGCTAAGAAGTGCCTGTTTTTTGTGCATACTCTACATACGCTTATATTTACTGCGAGCTTCTAGTGTAGCTCCAAGGTGCTATTCTTACCTGGTGAATGACACTAATATTACAAGCCACCACCAGCATATTAAAATATTTCAATTGGAGTGTAATTATGCATTCAACATGGTGATTGTTAGTCATTTTTTAAATGGATTGTTGTGCCGGGTTTACAATATTTTCACCACAGGCTCAGAAAAGAAGCTCTATTAAACCATAGTTAGGATCAAGCTTGTTATTTTATATTGTAAAGCGTTGGGTAAATGAGCATGAGGAACAATTACTTTTATTAAGCCACAAAATTGTGATATTTGTACATTTTGTTTCTAAGTTGTAGTTGGTTGACAATAGTGAGGAAATGAACCATTATCAACTCAGAACATTCAATCATATTTTTGTGCAACAGTATTTTTTACATGCATATTATCTATATTTTTAAGAGATACAAGTATCTATATTCAACACCAACCTGTCTCTGGGGAGGAAAGTATATCTAAAGAATCTATGGTACACACACTTAAGAGTTAACCAAACTGATTGTTTATTGTGCTGCTTTGGTCCACTAGCTTTCATTACACTGCTTTTATTACCACTATTTCAATGTTTAAGTTAAATTGACTATTCCACATGGATTACTAAAGCTGCTTTTACATTTCACATCATACTCCATACTATGTCTGAATGATTCAGTCCACTGATTTGATGCATTTGTCATCTTGCCATTTCTTTTTGTCTATTGACCAAAGTACATGTTTATGTGGTATAATGTATATGTGGTTACTTTGCTTTGACTTCTCTTTGTTCAGTAGAATAAGATCAAAATGATTTATGTTTTTACAATACAAGCACATGGTTGTTTTCCACCAACTAGAGGAACTGTTACAGTGGAGGCTTCCATGAGCTGTTTTTTTTTTTTTTTTTTTTTTAATGACTATTTTTTATGTTGATCCTACTGTATTTATACCATTACCAATGCATGTTTCTTAATTTTGTATTTCCATATGAATAATAAAAACTATATATTTTACCTTTTTTATGAGTTTTAAGATGTTAGTTTCTGAGAGCACACTGCCCAGTGTGCCCCAAAATAAACTACAATGCCACTTTTGCAGGAATGAAACTATAGCTTTGACAACATCAGGTTGCCATCAGCAACAAAATGGTAATTGGCAATTGCAGGAATGACATGGGAGATTAAGAAAACATGCCAAAATGACTTGTTGAGCGCTGCTTGCTGCCACATACTTGAACCACAAACCTCCATGTGAGGTGCTTGTTGCATTTTACAGTTTACCCCAGACAATTTTTAAAAATATTTTTCCAATAACCTGTAGCGCTATTTATCAATCTAGATTGTTTTAGTGTGAGTTGGCATCTTTTGGAGAGATTACCTGTTAAAATGTCTACCGTGTTTCAAATATAAGCGCCAAAAAATACATTTGAGTATAAGTTCCACACCAATGTATCTTTCCAGGAATCATGACCAGGTTACACAAGAAAATATCATTGTATTATCCTTAATGTTAATGTTTATGTTTATCATCGATTTGCCAGGCTGAACACCCACGTGCACTCCTCTTTTATAACCTTTAGGTGACGCCTCCGGGCGTGATCAGTATTAACCAACAATCAATAGCTTACCAAGACAAAACTCCTGTCAAAGTAGAAGCATGATTACTGTAACTGGCCCTGTAGTTTAAGATTGGAAAAATTGGCCCGCACATTGTCCACATAAACCCCCGAGTTGATCCGGATGTCCTGGGAAAGTAAGTCATGTAAAAGGGCTCTCAGCATGTGAATGCTGCTTCAGATCCATAGGCATGACATTGTCCTGGAAATGGGTTTGAATGTAATAAAAATTTCTAGTGCCTGGTATAGTTCTTGCCTGACTGAAACGCAGCTTAAGAAATTCATTCTCAGAAAGCAGCCATTTGGAATTGTTCCACCTCAACGCTGAGGATATTGTCCTTAGCAAAGAGGCACAAATGATAAGGAGTCTGTATTTGATCCTGAAATGTGCTCATCACAGCTGCAAGACCTGACAAACCTCCACGTTAAAAACAAACAAAACTATGTGTGCCGTCTATTGCCCCCGGTGGGTTGCACAAAGCCCAGCAGATGTTTATTGTCTCTGCTTAACTTGACACCTTATCTCCTCATGTTTGCTTTAGTTGTCATAGTTAATGTTTTTCAGCAGCAATAAGGTTGAGGACAAGGATATGAGGGTAATAGCAGGTGCTTCTTTTACAGCGAAAAAACACTCCTATTATTGAATTCCAAATATCAATATTCACATGAGGGCTGCACGGTGGTGTAGTGGTTAGCACTGTCGCCTCACAGCAAGAGGGGTCCGGGTTCATTTCCCGGGCTAGACGGCCTTCTGTGTGGAGTTTGCATGTTCTCCCCGTGTCAGCGTGGGTTCTCTCCGGGTTCTCCGGCTTCCTCCCACAGTCCAAAGACATGCAGCTTAGGTGCATTGAAGACTCTAAATTGCCCGTAGGTGTGGATGTGAGCGTGAATGGTTGTCTGTCTATATATGTCAGCCCTGCGACAGACTGGCGACCTTACCAGGGTGTACCCTGCCTTCACCCATTGACAGCTGAGATCGGCTCCAGCACCCCTGCGACCCTTAACTGGATATGCAGGTTACGGAAAATGAATGAATGAATATTCACATGACCCTTTTTCATGTGTGAGTGCTCTGCTGATTGTGATAAAGGCCTATCCCTATGCTGTAAATACACTGGCCTTTCTCGTTCGATTTATAGGCGATATAATTTTAAATTGCTGACACTGGTCATTTAATCTGTCATCTGCTCCTTTGGTAATGTGTATTGGTGGACTCGGCACTATGGCTGACATCTGAGAAGGGACAGGGGAGGGGACCACGGCATCATTCGCTTTATAAGACACTGGGAGTTGAACCTGCTGTCGTTTGTATTCGAATAGTCCCCTTTTAATTGTCTATGAATGTAGCCTCTCATGAAACTACAACCCAGTAAGAGACCATGTTTACAGCCCTCTGATGCTGTCTCACCAATTCTCACACAGTAGCCACCTGGGCCACTCATCAGGCCATGCAGACTGTGACAAATATATGACAAAACATTGATGAATGTCAAAGATCGAAGTGGTGTCAGTGAAGGGATTGGATTTGAGGGGCCAATCATCAGAGGAATCATTGATACTAGGACTAGGTGGGCTGCAGTTTGCTTTACTGGCTACCCTGGTCTGATTTACCCCCGGATCACTTCAGCAAGGCCTTGGCTATAAATAGACACAGTGAGCGTTCCTGGGTTAGACCACTGGGGTGGTGTGCATGGCAGTGTGTCTTTAAGAATGCAGCTGTAATTCGAGCCCTATAGAGAGAGAGAGAGAGAGAGAGACACAGAGAGAGAGAGAGAGCTTGCAGCTTGCAGCTCCATCTCCATCGTTCCCTGTAATCGAGCGTCGAGCTGCGCGATCTGCAATAATGCACGTTTCGTGTCGGATGGGATTCTCGGTAAACACCGCGGAGCCGTCAGGAGCAGGAGCAGGAGCAGGAGCAGGAGGCGGACACGTCTTTGTTTTATCCAAATAATAGCAACAACTAAAAAATGGCTGGATATGGCTGTGGCTTTGACTCAACACACACGGCTTCGCGAACGACCCTGGACACCATAACCAGTTGAGAGAGCGCGGCGCAGATCATCTTAATGAACGTCATAAGGTAGGCCCGTGCTTTATTTCCACTCTCTCCATTATGCACGGCTGGTATAAAACACACACACACACACACACGTAAACACGACCAGGCCAGTGTTGTTGTTGTTTTTTTACCCCCTCCACACATTGCATAGCAGCAGCTGGTCATGCAGTGCGGCGTGAACCGGCCTCCAGTGTGCGGTCAGACCTTCATACCACCGTCCTAATAGTCGGGTTGATCGTTCGCTCCAAGCAATCGATTGTGTCCAGCATCTCTGAAATGCGATGTGATGCATATATAGGTTATAGTTATTTTCCGTGGAGGCTATCGTTTTACTCTTTTAAAATAATGAAAAAAAAAAAAAAGATCCACCCGTCTTACGCAAGGGCATGTTCACCTTATGTCGGTGTAAGGACATGAACAAATCTCTCAAGCAAAACCTGTTTGAGTCCTGTAGAGTGAAAATATAAATCCCCCCCCCCCCCCCCACCGAAACAACAGTCCTTAACATGCCATGATCTATATCGTAAGGGTTGACAATAATGATTCAGTGGGGGTCTGTCTGAATAGCACTTCTTAGTTTGAAGGTGATTCCTCTAAAGTCAGTATCTCCTGCCTTGTGTCTTATGACTTCATTATGGTCTGAGGGCAAACGGGGGAAAAAAAAAAATGTGTTATCAAAAATAGTTGGCCTCTTGATTGGAGGTTATAGTTCCTGCCCACTTTTTTTTGTTTGTTTATCACTACTGGTTTATCTTGAATCAAGGGCAATGACTAAACAACCCTCAAGTGGGTCATCGGCTCACGACATTTGTACCCAATTCACTGTTTATTGTCAGGGATTTCAAAAACTGTATGTCTTTGCTGAAGGAACACGCTCGACAAATGTGTTTGTTTAATCCTTCGTTTTTCAGTGGTATCTTACTCAATCCTCAAGTTGACCTTTTTAACCATTTGCCCTTGGCAGTAGGGTCCTGCGTGGTAACTTGCACAACACAAACATGTGTGTACATAAACCAATCTCTGCATTTTGTAAGAATGGCTGAAGACACTTTTACCTGGATATCTATATATCCCCTCAGTTAAAATCACAGTATAGTATAGTTTCACTCTAATAACAAAAGTCTTTCTGCCTTGCAGCATGCTACATTAAAGTATTTGTTTCTCACTTCAATCATTCAATCACATCAATGCATTACAGTCAGGCTAAATGAGTGAACTCTGTGGAATTGGCTGTTCAGGTCCCTAGTGACTTTTTCTTGGCTAAAGGGATCCTGTGAGACACTGTTTGTCCTCAAGCATTTCTTTGGCGTAATGCAGGAACGAAAAGGCACCAAGGCCAGAGCTCCAGGGACTGAGATGTGTGTTTTTAAGTGCGTCTTAGCTGGGAGATGATCTGTTCTCCTGCTTGCGAGAAGTAAATATGTCTATAAAGTTAACTGACCTGGCATCTCACCAATAACTGGCACAGTCAAACCAGTCCATATGCAAATAGCCCCAGGCAGCCCTCATAAAACAGTTCAGTGGTCCGGACTCACAGTGGCTGCAGTGGACCTTGGTCAGTGACATACATTTACTGGCTGTGAGCCAGTGTGTCTGCAGAGCTGCTCGTTTTGGATCTTCGCTGCCTTATAGAGAACACTCACTTTTGGTCCAAATATAGATATGATGAAATAGATTTTTTTTTGGGTGGCTTTCTGCCGTTGTGCAGAGTTCTCCTACACATCATGCTACTTCAAATCCTAGATTTTGAATTACAGTATGTATCGATATGAAATGGATTTTATTGAACCATCCCATGCTGATCTCACTTCATACCATGTATCCATGTTCCACTGACATTTTCCAACCGACCGGCTGACCTGTTTCCATTTAGTATGCTCTAACAGCAAAGCTGTGATGGCAGCCTCCCGTAACCCGCAAAAATAGAAAAAGTACAGCTGTGCAATACGTCTCTTAAGTGTTGCCATTGTGATGGGGATTCGTACTCATGTGGCCGTATCAAAAGTTATATTGATGTATATTGGTTTCATAGTATTTCCTCTGACACTTAATTTGTCAAACCAATCCAGCCATACAGTGCATTATTAAATCCCATGCAAACTTGATCAATATAAGAGGAGTAGGGCTATTTAAATAGGACATGTTTTTGGGATTATTTATCACTGGTACTTGGGTGTGTTTTATTAGCAAACAAAGCGAAGTCCAGGCTGGGTTAAAAAGCACACTGTTTGCTGGTTAGTTGATACAGTAGGTGGGTATGCCCATTTTTGTAGTAGTGCTTTCTGGGAAAGGAGGCGTGTGTGTGGTTTTAGAAGCTGTGTGTGTGATGAAAACCACAATGACTGGTTGTAGCACACAGATAGTGTGTCTTGATACATGTACATACATTGTCAGAAGAGCCACACTTCCTCTTTAACATATACCCAAAAGGTAATACATAATCTCTTAATACATTTTTTCAGACTTTAAAGAGGTAAAGAAGCTGATGGAGCAGAGTTAATGACTTGTTATTGTCCAAAATATCTTTGATAGTTGGTATTTCCCACACACTTCCAGTAATATGTAATCCATCTGTTCTGAATAAGGCCAATGGCAGCCCTCCTACTAAAGGGGCTCCTATTGGCTGACAGGTGTGATTTTTCTGATGCGTTATAGTTTGTAATGAAACAGCTGAGCATGGCTAACTTTCCTCGTCTTCTTTCTAACCTGTACCTTCTTTTCTTCCATCCTCCCACAGTGGGGTTGGGTGGCCATGGACCCATTCAGCCTGCTTATTCTCACCATCTCGGTGATCAGTTTCATCACCTTTCAGTGGCTCTTCCACAAAGTCAGTCCCTGGATGTCCACTCACATCAGCCTCGGCTTCCTCAGCCTCAGCGACAAGCAGAAGGTGGAATGGAACTCAAGGTGACATCACACACACTTTTGATCACGATGGGTTCCGAATATTTACATGCAATTTACAGGAGAGAGTGCGACACTGCTCTCTGTTCAGATGTTTGCAAGAGGTTTGTTTCAGTCTACCCACACATTTCCTGTGACAATAGTGTCTGACTCACTAGTGGGATCATTGGTGTTTATTTGCAATGTTTGCTCCACATGCCACTGTTTTTTAAGGTGCAGGCAACATGTTGAACAGCACTTTAACCTAATAATTTAACATTTAACAAGTACCTCAGTTTTTACAGATTGTAAAGCATGGGCATGGCATTTTACTGAAGCAATGATATAGCAATTCAACTTCACAGTTCAGCCATCAAAATGAACGGACAAGTAGTAACGCTTCAAGGGCACAGTGTTCAAACTGATGAACAATTTTATCTAAACAACAACCAAGTGTTATCAAGTTGTCATTTTGCTGTTGTATCTGCTAACTTGTTATGGGAACATTGCAGATACTGGTTAGAACAAATAGATTATATCAAAAAGAAGGATTGTGTTTGTGTCTTGAGCGAGTGAGACAGGCAGACCGGCTGCTGTGATCTTTGAGCACTACGAGTACAGTGAAAGTCCTTCTGTAGATTAAAAGATGTCAAGGGGGGGGAAGAGTGTTTGAAGGGATACAGCCTGGTCCAACTCGCATGAATCACTCGTTTTCATTTTCTCTCATATTCCGTTTATTACTAACAAGAGCACTTGTGAAATTGAAATGGTCACATGGCTTACGAGCAAATGAAAGGGAAGGATTAGTGGAGTTGGATCCAGGCTATGGGGATCCTCTTCTGAGGGCCCATGACTTTACAGATTCTGATGAAACAGTCTTACAGGCAGTGGGGCTGTCATTGTGTCTTACTGACTGACTGACTGACTGACTGACTGACTGACTGACTGACTGACTGCTGAGAACTGTCGGACTGTCTCACCGCCTCAGTGACTGACTGGGACTGTGTGCTGCTCTGCCTGACCCTTCGGCAGTGTTTAATCTCTTAGTCTAATTGGTCTCAATCTGTGTGCAGCCGTGGCAGGCAATCAGTTGATTCACTGTGATGACAAAAAATTACACACTGAGGTCTAAACCTGTAGTCGAAAAAGAGCCGCATGAATAAAGATAGATACTCAATCTTCCTTTGGCAACCTTACTGATCACACAATCTCTGACATGTGTCAGCACTGTTCTTGTCTGACAGGAGAAGATCATCACGCCTGTGTGTTTTGGTTTTTCATTTCAGGACGGTGTCGACGTTTCACGCACTGTTGGTGGGAATCTTCTGTCTCTACATCTTGTTCTTTGATGATCCTGTCAATGAAGACCCAGTCTGGTGAGGGTTTGGCTGTGAATCGCATATTTTTAACCTCTACTTTCCATACTTTTTCTTGGTCTTTTTATACAGCGTGATTATTTCCAACAAAAGGCCAGAATGTCCAGTTGTAGATTAGCAACCATAGGCACGGCAGGTCTGTCAAGCTTTGGACTTGTCCACATGTTGAAGCAGGGTGTAAGTGGTTCTAGTAAGAGGCATTGTATGTATACAACAAGTTTGAAGGTTGGTTTCTCTTTCCAAAAACACAAGTGCAAAAGTGTAAGAAATAGCTAAAACTGTGAGTTTGCCTGCTTTAACGTTAGCATGTCCGACTAATTAGCTGACTACCTACCGTAGTGAAGAAGCATTGCTTTCAAGGTCAAGAGGTAACGTTAGCATATAGCTAACTTCATTTTTATGTGTGATTAGAGGTTATGTTAGGAAAACCCCTGTTTCGAACTGTCACATCCACTGTGTTGGAGCCAAGACATCGCCTATATCAGAGTTCAGGATAACATTAGCACTCCAAGGCCCAAAGCCAAGCCCGTCACCAAAGATAGTGTTGAATTTGTCAATACTCGTGTTTGTTTCCTTGTAAAATGAGGCGTACTGTTTGAAAATATGAACAGGAAAGCCCAAATTTAAATGTGTTATGTTATATATAGCTTTAGCTTTAATCTCTTAGCAATATATTATTCATGTAGCTGTCGAGTTCATGTTTAAGATCTTTTTATTTGGTTCTGGTTGTAAAACAAGTTTTCTGGAATTATTATAAAGTCATTAGTAAAACAGTGTGTAACAACCAGCTCAAGGAGATAGTGCTGGCTAGAGCTGATAAAATCTGGAAGTGAAAAACCTGCTTGTGGGTGAAATCAAACACCCATTGTTTCAAAGATAACCTGGAAATCTAAGCAGTCAATCTTCCACCCTTTATGTGAACTTTATGTGCTGTTCTAGCATTGCAAGCATTACAAGCATAGCAGCAGTAACTAATGGGGTTAGGGCTTAGTGATGATATCCACCTCTGCTTCACGGAAATTGGAAATCCCCTTCAACTCATTCAGGTGCTGTGTACCTTAGTTTCATTTTTGATACTATCACCAAGAGTGATCTAAGTCAAGACATTTACAACACTTACACTGTGTTTCAAAAGTTTGGAATCAGCTGTTACATTGATGCTTTTCTTCCTTCCTTCAGTAATTGCTATTTTAACAAGGACAGAAACGGTATAATTCAGATAACAAATGTATTATTTACATTTTAAATAGATTTGGCAGCAAAAGAAGAATATTTAATGATTTAAACATCCATTCAGTCAGTGTTGCATGACATGGGATAATACTTTTTTAACAGTTTCCCCCCAAAAAACTTCTCTCTCTCCCTCGTCCCTGTGTGTATGCTTAAATCGCGCTAAGAACGTGCGTGTGTTTATCACGGTAAAGACGGTATTTCAAAATCCATGTTGTGGCCGAACGTGGCAGCGGTGACAATGATGAAACCGGTTTACCGCCAACCAGTACTCTTATTCAATGGTCAGAATGGTTGAATCAATGTACATCGTTTTCTACTCCATGTCCTAAACATAACTGTTTCGAACAATAAACCTTCATACAAAATAACATTTATTTGTAAAGAGGACATCCTAAAAGCATGACCGTACCCAATCAAGCTTTTGTGGCAGGCCATTCCAAAGTTTTGACCAGCAGTGTACAAAAAGAGACTTTGAAGATTCTCTCACACAAACCCTATAAAACCAAATGTGTTTTTGTTTTGTTTTTTCAACAGGGGAGACCCTACACTGGTGAAGACTAATGTTGGCATCACAACAGGCTACCTCATATCTGGTAAGAGAAATATCAAGTTTACCCAGGTAATGGTTGTGAAAGCGATACTAAAATAACATGTACGTAGTTTTTAATAAGATGTGATAACTTAATGCTTAGATGACTCACTTGAATCAGTAATCTCTTTTAAATCATTTCTTAAAACACATTTTTACAGAATGGCTTTTAGGTGATGTCGTCGTTTTAATGTTTCGTTTTATTTGGTTTTACCATTTTATCTTATATTCGTTTACTATTTTATGTTTATCTATTTCACTTGATTTTATTTATTTTGTTCGTTTATTTGATTGTCACTTGTTATTTCATTTTAGTTTTTTATTTTAGTTTTATCCTAACGATTGTTTTTAATGTTTCATCTATTGCACTGTTTTGCTGCCTTGTCTGTCGAAGCACTTTGTAAACCTTGTTTTTAAAAGGTGCTATATAAATAAAGTTCTTATTATTATTATTATTATTGAGTTGGGGCCGTACAGTGCATGTCAGCTAGACAATAGATCATTTTCAAATAAAGTATTTCAATTTTACAGCAGATTTCACCCATGACATGTTATCTCTCTTTCCCCTGTGCTTCTGTTTTCCAGATCTGCTGCTGATATTTTACTATTGGAAGGCGATAGGCGACAAATTTTTTGTAGTTCACCATCTGGCAGCGTTGTATGCTTACTACTATGTACTGGTGAGTGCCCTATTGTCCAATAGCAGAACGTGCAGGCAAGATGGGAAGGAGACAACCAAGGGTGAACAGCTGTGTCCTGTCAAGCTGGGTCTTTTACCTAACTTAGCCACCATTCAGCAAGTGTCCCTGACTGTCTCCATGCGGCCATGCAGTTAATATATTTCGGTTGAATATGCACAAGGCAAGGTCAGTAAGTGCAACAAGTGACATACCGTAAACTGTACAATCACATCAGAGAAGGAGACCGTATATGGTTGTTTAAAGTCCATCTCTTTGGCTTTATGGACTTCATTCAGTCAAAGTGTAAAAAAATGCTTAAGTAATGCACTAGTTGGTGAGTTACAGTATCTCCATAAGTAGTCACTGTTTCCCTGCACAGTCTTGGGTAATCAACTCGAGGATATTGAAATTTTGCTTTAGCTTTAATCTCTTAGCAATATATTATTCATGTAGCCGTCGAGTTCATGTTTAGGATCTTTTTATATGGTTCTAGTTGTAAAACAAGTTTTCTGGAATTATTATAAAGTCAACAGGAAACAGTGTGAAACAACCAGCTCAAGGAGATAGTGCTGGCTAGAGCTGATAAAATCTGGAAATGGAAAAACCTGCTTGTGGGTGAAAGTTTTAAAGATAACCTGGAAACCCAAGCGGTAAATCTTTCACCCTTAATGTGATGTGGGAAGGATGTGGTTGTATTTCTTAACCTGCCTGGAAATTTCAGATTCAAAATCTTAATTTAAATTATGTGAGGATTGCAGGAATAACATGACTGTAGGTTTCAGGTTTGTTTGACATTTCATTCAGGTTTAGCAATTTTTAAAGCTGCACTGTAAAAGCAATCTTATCCAAATAACATGATGGCTGCCTCTTGTAATGCACCAAATCAGCTATGTGGGGTGAAGGCATTCTTAGTGTCATTCTCTATGATTACAACAAAATCAAAATGTGGGTATTGTAGCCTGATGATATTATCACAACTCCTCTGAAGCACTGGTTATTGCTCGTATGCCGTAGGATCTAATCTAGATATGGAGACAGTTTAGTGTACTCAGCATTCATGGGCAGTGCTGTTCACTCTTGGTTCAATCTGAAACCCTCTAGGTCGCCAGGATCTGCTGATCAGTATTATGGAAATGAATGACTATGGTATTTTTTGCATGGAATGCTCAATGATGGTACTGGCTGATGACCCCCTCCCCCCTCACCTTGCCCTTACAATTTCTGTGCTTTTTTTGTTTCTTTTACCGACCCCCTGTTAATGTTGTGTGAATCTGACGTAAGCTGAGCTAAGCGAAGCTGAATGCTAAACTGTAACCACCGTGTGCATGCTTGCAGTTCTGAAGCATTCTACACAGGCAGGGATCCTTATCTTGTCACTGTGCATGCCAGCAAACAGTGTTTAACTTTTTCATAATTACTTCCCTGCCTATCTACATTACCTGCCGCCTGTCTGTTTTTGTGCCAGAGCCTAGTTCTGCCTCTTCTTTCTCCTCCTTATACTCCTTCATGGGATTCTCTGATAAGGGAAAAACTGACAAAGCCACTCAAATAATGTCATCCACATGACCCCAACATGATAGTGCATCACCAGATAGCAATACCATGTTGAATGTATTCTATCAGGTGTTCTCTGAGTTTACGGAATTTCTGTTATAAATGCTCTGAAAAGTTTCCTTTTATACCTTTTCTATTTTAGTTAAGCAAACTTACAGGGAATTCAGTTTGTTCCCCTAGGGAAACGATATTTTCTATATAGAGGAAAATGCAAAAGGACACTCAGTGTGCATTGCTCTACCTGAGTCCACATACTTTAACTTCTCTTGGAGTTAACCTTTTTTACGTTGCCCAAAAGCAGTAAAACACTATGGACATTTGGTTTCAGCGACATTTTTAGCGTTAACCAGTCCAGGTTTCCATTACCCCTTACTACATTCCAGTCACTGGCTGGATTTACAGATTTGATTTTCATCTCTAATGTGACTCAAATCATATTAGCATCAAGGTTTTTTATGTCTGTCTTCATTGCATTGATAATGAGGAATATCACTTTTCCACATCTCTGCCTCCAAATAATAATACGATTTAGAAAAGTGTCACATCGTTGGTTAAAAAAAAAAAAAAAAGGAATGGAAATCCAGCCTTTCATTTTGGAGAAACAGAGCAAGCCCCTGTATATAAAACAGTTAGATAAATGAAACGAAGTACGCCATACTGTTACTGGACACTCATGACTGTTTCCTTCAGACTGGATCTGAAATTCATGTTGGATAACAGAATGAATGCTCTGTGTTAGTCAATGGTGGCAGAAAACATATTGCGAGCCACAGTGCTGTAGCCGTATCACATTTGCGGTAAAACTCCAATAAAAGTGGTTAACCCTTGATGTCATTTTCATTTTATTTAGTTTTGTATTCAGTCAAATGTGTCGTATGTTGTCAAAGTCTTATTAGTTACTATGTTGGGTGTGTTTATGTGGAAGTTTTCATGTCAAATACACAATAAATTCTACCTACTCAAAATATGAATATTAAACCCTGCGACACACAGCCAAATTAAGGCCTAACTGAATTTACTAAGTTGGAAAACAAACTTCAGATCATAAGCTTGTTGGTGTGCTTTGATTATTGATTAATCGGTCGCTAATGGCTTGTCAAAACAGTGTTCAAGTAATGGTATGATTTTTTTTTTCTTCGATAGCTTAACCTGTATTTTGTGTGTTTTAACAGTCAAGAATAGCTTAATCAAAAAGATAATGTATTAACTGCTATGTAGCTATTAGATGCATGCTTTTTTCTCAATGTTGTAAATGTTGCTTCATATTTGCTTCCCAATGTGGTTGCATCTTTTTTTTTCTTCTAATATATCTGTCTGTCTGTTTGTCTGTCTTTCTGTCTCTGTGTCCTCCGCTGATTTTAACATAAATAGCCCCTCTTCAAACCCTACATGCAAAAACTGCCAACATCAAGTCGGATTGTGTCATCCCCGTTCATGCAAAAAACTACCAAAAGGGTTGTGTGTCATTTAGAAACCCAAAGCAGGTCTTGGTCTAGATGGGGACTTCCGTATTCCTGTCTTGTCTGCTACTATTGCTGTTGTGTTGCACTGAGCAGATATGATGCCCAGTCACAGTATGGACTTACCAGTTCCTAGAGGTACTAGTATGCTCATGCTAGGTGGAAAGTTCAAATCATACGGTACAAAAACTGCAATGCAGATTAGCCTGTGTGTGTCACATAGTAAGTATGTTTTAATGACCAGCTTTTATTTCAGCCCTGACGGTAAGTCTTCTTTTACACGCTTTTAAAGCCTAACCACTAGCCAAATAACCTTTAAAGATCTTTGAGGGTCTTTCGTGAAATTGAATGCTGTGATTTGTATCTTAATTTTGAGTTTGACCTATGTTCTGAATTTTTACGGTCAAGAGTTAGACCCAAAATCAGATACCAGAAAACATAAGTCAAATTCCAACTATTTTTATTGCAATTAAAATTAAGATGAAGATCACAGCAGTATAATTCAGCCTTTCAGTCAGTACACAAATGTATCTGGCTAATCGCACAATTTTAACACCATTATAGTTCTCAGTGCTTGATCTTAACAATTTCATTTAGCAAGGTAGGCCGGGTCCACACTGTCCAAGATGGGGAGTCCTGAAACTCTATTTAAAGACAATTTAGCAGCATCTGAAAATTGTTCAATTGGAATGGTAATTAGACTATTTAAGCTTATCATATGGTAGGGTCACTCAAGGGCTTAATACTCGCCTCAGTCCAGGTCAAAAAACACTGTTAGTAGTTTGTATATTTGTAATAATGGAACCGTGGTTATCTTCATTAGCAATTGTTAAGAGCACTCATAATCCAGTTTTGAGTTCAAGTAGAAACCTGCTGAAGATGATCTCATACAACATGGAATTCAGGCCTTGAACTTCTAAACAATGACATGTTTGGCAGTTAAACATATCGCTTTTTACTCTGCATGGCTTCTGGTTGCTCCTTTAAATAGTGGCTGTCTGAATGAATGTATGGTTGTACATTATATGTATCAAATTCTGTGCTGTGTTGATATTTGCTCAATTCCCTCTTAATGCCAAGATGTCATTCAGATAAACTGCAGTGCAGTGTGGTCTTCACAGTGTGTGTTTTTGCTGTCTTGATGAAAAGACATAATATGTGAGTTAGCAGTAGTTTGTGTTTATTGTCTCTCTAAAAGTAAGTCCAGTGTTGGTCGTTTTATACGTCTCTAGTTTTCTCGTGTTATCCTTGAGTTGCTGGCCATGTTTCCATTGAATTTGACTCTAAAGGGAAAACTCACCACCTATTTATGTGAATGTCCAATCAGTGTCAATGGTACATGTATTCCATTGAAACAATAGATTCCTCAGTGTGGCTATAATGACTGAGAAAAGTTGAGTTTGCATCTGAAAAATGTGTTTAGTAGTTCTCTTGAATACCTATGTTGAATACACTTCCTGTAAGTCGCTTTGGATAAAAGCGTCTGCTAAATGACTGTAATGTAATGTAATGTAATGTAATGTGTTTATCTTCTGCATTCAGTGCCATCATTTGACGCAACAGTGACTCAGTTAGTGGGAAGGAAGAACTACAGCCTAGCTTAATTTCCAACAGCAAAAATGGCAACCCAAAATATGAGTGCAGGGGATGTTATGGATGTGGATACATTTTACAGTATTTTGGCTAACTCGAATATACAGCTGTGTTTACTCGAGCCAAAGTATGCGCCCAGAGAAATGCAGCAGAGAGAAGCAGAGGTTGTGGTAGCATCAGCAGTTCTAGAGGATATGTTCCGGCCATCAGAAGTTCACGCATAATGCATGGCTCTGTGAGTAAGATAACTCGGCTTTCTCGGTCAATATAACATGCACTGAGGAATGAATTGCCTCAATTGATGACCCTTGAAATCAACACTGGTTGGACATCCTAACACAAGGTGTTTTTGTATTATTGCAAGATATGTCCCCAAAAATTCTAAAGCTGAATTTCCATTAACTTTGCTCAGTATTCCTGGTCACCATAGAATTAATCCTTAAATTGTTCATGCTCCCCAGGGAATGAACCCTTTTGATTTTAAGACAAATGTGTCAACAAGCCCTTACTGCGGACAACTGACTTAGATCACAATGTATTTCAGTTAATCTGTTATTTTGCTCCTTTTACAGTAAGGACTAGTTACTGCTCACATAGAAGAAGAGTATGAATCATTAGGAAATCAAATTAAAGACCAATCTAATTTTAGCTGAAGACTAATTGTGTGCCCTGAAGGAGAAGGTTCTTTTCTTAGATCTGCCAAATAGGTCTATATTTGGGAGGACGTTATCTAATTTTAGACTTGAGTTCCCCACACAATTTAAGTATGTCTTGGAATAAGAAATATAATATAGTTATGTCTAAAGATTCCTTGGAATTGGAGACGTACCTTAGTGACATGGTTACTTTGAGGAGCTGGCGTAAAATCAGCTTCAGACCTGCTGATCCAAATGACTCGCTGTCTTGTTTTTGTCCCTTTCATGTTTCGTTGTCTTCCTGTTCTTACCTTGTTCTTCCAGGGCGAAGGAATGTTGCCTTATTTTGCTAACTTCCGCCTGCTTGCTGAGTTTTCTACACCATGTGTGAACCAGCGGTACGTACCTGTTTACTAATGGCCCAGGCTTTTGGGTCGTAAAATTCCGGTTTGGAGCTCAATGTATATTTCTGGACATTATATTTCAGAAGTTTTGTTTATTGTTAGGAATTTTAACTACGCAAAGGTAATCCATTGCTCTTTGGATGTTCTCTTTGTGTTCAGATAAGATACGTTAAAGTCCAGAGATACTTTAGACAGCAGGCCCATAACTGTTTATCTAAAGAGTGAAATTACTTGTGATTGTCTTCAACATTTGCATATTATGCTAGACTCTGTTTTCTTACCCATGTGTTATGTTTCAGCTGGTTCTTTGAGGTACTAGGTTATCCCAAGTCCTCCCGGCCCAACATGGCGAATGGCGTTGCCATGGCAGTAGTCTTTTTCGTGGTCCGCATCGCCGTCATGCCAGTCTACTACATTCGTATGTACGCGGTCTATGGTACCGAGGCGTTCTACCTGGTGCCCTGGGGTGGCCGTGTAGCTTGGATCGGCTCCAGTATCTGCCTGGACATCATGAACATTATGTGGATGCATAAGATTGCCCGCGGCTGCTACAAGGTGCTGCGTTCGGCACGTCAGAGCAAAGCCGCCCCCCCTCAGGAGAACGGGAAGGTGGATTAAAGGAAACAGGGTGTCAGTGGTGAGAGAGCCACAACAGAGTAACAATGACGTCACTCTCAGCGCATTGGGGAGCAGCAGCTCGGACGCTTACCTGTCACACCAGGGAAGAGTGATATCACAGGACCGAATGTAATGAGGGAAATTCAGTCACTGAGATGGACCGATGGACCGTTGAAACTGGCCATCCCGAAGCCATGAAATGACCCGTCAGCAATACTGTGTGCATGGCCAATTATTTTTCTCTTGAACAATTTACCACAACACAAAAGAGTCCTGGGACAATGGACTGTTAGCCCAACCACAAATTGTCAAAAAGTTTACCGTTCTCTACATACTTTGTGCTCAACAAAATACTTCATATTTTTGGGGGTTTTGTTTCATTATTTTCAATCCCAGAATTCATTTGATGAAACGTAAGCTAAAGATTTAAAAAGGAACCTGGAAAACATTCAGGGATTCCTCCATGCAGGTCAGTACCATAATATCATTGTCAGATTCCTGTTGAAGAGAAGGGTGGTCAAGCATTGCTTTTTTTTCTTTTCTCAGTAAATCTTGAGCTGAATTTGCAGGGACTCGATTGACAGAAGAGATTACATGAATTGCAATCACAGAGAAAGATAAGTATGGATTATTCAGTTAATCACTCGCCCACTGTCATTCAGTTAAGATAAGTTTATTTAGTCTTTGGTTGCATTTGAATGGTGTAATTTATATAATGTAGGGTTGAAAGGGCCCCGGTACACTGTATGTTGTCTATTTCTTTTGTCTTGCTGGGGTCAAGTCAAATGAGTTTTCAAACATACAAAAAAGTAAAGATATTGTTTTTAATGAAAGGTCGCTGGTGTACAGAATACCCTCAAAACGGGGAAACCGAATGTCAATGCTGTGTTTGTACACTGACGTGAAGCAATGCAAGACGTTGTCCTTAATAATAGTGAGGCGACAGTTTTCATTAAATGTGTGTACAACCTGAAATTCCACAGAATGGGGAAAACTAAAATGCATCTGTGCATTAACACAGTTTTGTTGTTGACACTGTTTTGTGGGAGCGATCATTTATGTCACATGGTGCAGTGCATGTTAAAGGGTGAAACTGACCTGGAGTGTCACAGACAAACCTAAAAGACATATATTAAACACAGAGTACAGACAAAGAGCAGCTGCTTTCAAGTGCTTGTGTATGCTAAGAGGGTTAGTGGGAAATCTGACACTCCTTTTAGTTATTCAGGCAACAGGTGTTGACCTTAAGTTCATATAACGTCCACACTTCCTATTTTTGAATATCTTTTCAGGCACAAGCTGTTCAAAGTTACCCCCTGGGCAACATTTTGCCAACAAGCTTCATGCTGCTATGTGTGTTTACCATAAAGGAATTGGACATTTTAGCCAGAGAATTGAATTCAGTACATGATTTCAACACATTCCTTTGACTAATGTGATTTGGCAGATTTTTAAGTTTGATGTAAAAAATCAAGGACAATAATCAGTGTTTCAGAGGGTAATGGTTCTGTACGTGTCAAAATATATTTTGCAGATTGATAGAAATAGCTTACACATGATTTCCAATCCGCTGTTAAACATAATATACACGTCCATATTTATTCATCAGCTCGATACAAGGATTATGGGCTTTTCTTCGGTGGACAGGAATGTATGGAAACGTAAAAATGTACGTTATAATTGTTTTCTTAAGCATCATTCTACTGACAAAGCTGTCAATCATCTAACAGCACTGAACACAGGAACAAATCTCCTCAAAGGGTTTGAAGAAAAATGTAGGCCTATCATTTGTTTAATTTAAAACTTGCAATTCATCGATGATTTACGAAACATGTACTTGAATTTTCATCGCAAATGTATCTTTATATGAGCTGTACATCAAAAGCTATTGTCAAATGTTTTGTGAAACAGAAACAGGGATTGCTAGTTTTGAAAATACGCCTTGCTATGTTCAGCATTTGATTTTTGTTGCCTTTTTTAAACAACTCATGATTGCACACTGAATACTTTGTTACATCCAAAAGGAAAAAAAAAAACGTTTTCCACATCTGATGCCTGTCTAATGTGATTGTTTGGCCTTTTGTTTCAAATGTAAAAACCAAGAGGCGTGTTAAGGCCGGTTGTTTTAGTGCTTTTGTTTTGTTATGGTTTTAAAATTTCAAAGATTTCGAGTATTTGTGCCAGTGCTTAAGCCATTACTACTCCAAAAGTATAATTTTTTTTCATATCCATGAGCATTTTCATACAGTGCCAACTTGTAACCATGATTTGATGGTTCAGACCAATTCTGTGCACATCCCCACTTCTGCACGCTGTAGCTAGTCACAGGATAATGAGACTCAGTGTAGTTTGGCATGGTAAAACGGTGTGAAATACTTCTGTCACTGTCGCCGTTTGACTACCGGCAGTGTGTTCGGAACAGGATGGACTCAAGCGGTTGATCAATATCTCACATCTTAGAAAAGAGTCAGGATGTGTTAATATTTCACTGGAATTAAGTGGAAACCATGCAAGGTCATGCATGGTCAGTATGGTCGTCTTCTTCATGCACCCTCTATAACTGCATGTGGTATTGCATGGGGATTGCACTGTAAACAAAATAGCGCATACATTTGCAAGATGAATTTTGTTCTTTTTTCTTTTTTTCCTAGTACATGTACATAATGTTTACTGAAACGTTATTCTTGTACTGTGCCACATAATGTAATCCACATGATGATGATGATGATGATGATGATAAGGATGCGATGGAAACATCATAAAGCAGATATTAAATATAATATCCAGCACAGAAATAATCAGTAAGGGAATACTTGAATACTAATCGGCACAGTCTATAAGAATCTGGGCAGTGCAAATAAACCTGAAACCTACGAGCATCTTGCATTATATGCGTACCATTGTCTTTAATTTATTAATCCAAGAGAAGTAGAAATAAAACAAAGCAGATGCTATGGTAATACAGAGCATGGTGCTGCTGGTGTTGGTGTTTCGGTTCTGAATGTTTTATGGGGAGAGATGTGAGTAGGTGGAGTGTTAAGTGACATTCTATGAATGTATTGGAGAAGAGAAAAATATATTTGTCATTTACATTTTTGTTTGTTCTTTACAATAAATACCAAATTAACGGATGTGATGTGTTTAATTTGGGTTCTAACATGTTTGGCAGCTTAAAACAATTAATGAGCTTCTAATGTCTCAGATATGGATTTCATTCCGCGGCTTGTTAACAGAAAAGCCAAATTAGTGGTACGCCCAATATTTGTAAAGATCACTTATTACATTGCTCACGAGATACCATTTGCCTTGATGAAGCTGTATTGAAAATATTTAAACTCAGTTACCTATTAAGTGAGTTTTACTTTGTCAATTTTAATGGCTGACTTTTTCCTGGCAGTAACTGATGTTCTTAGTGGGATACAACTTCTTATAGTCATATTTGAAGATAGCTTAACAACCCCATGCACGTTGAAGACAACAATCAAATTGCAACTTGACATGGCAAAGACGTTGTATACATATTTTCACAATCTAGTGTTAATTTTACAAAATGCCCAGGAAAGTAATAACACGGAAAAGGTTTCAGATGTCAGAGGACTCGGTAAATGCATGCATGCTTGAATAAATATTGTCATTTCTGTACCCTGCTGGTAAAAGAAAGGCAATCTTGACAACAATGGCACATAAATCCAAGACTGCTACTTTGTTTCCTTGCAGTTAGTGAAGTATGTTTTAACAAACTAACAATCAACACTAAATGATACATGACCTTAGCATGTTATGCCTCACACTGGCCACTAGAGGACAGTGTTGCCATGCTATTCAATTCTCTCTGGCCTCCCCTGTGATATCTGCAGGCACTGTATCCTGCAGTGGGGCTGTTGTTTTTAGTCATCATCAATGAAAAATGATAAACCAAATAATTATTTGTTGTACTGCGAATTTGCCATCCAAATGAGTCTTTGGTCTCTTACATACAGAATATTTGCAAGGCCATTGTGGTTATATTCGTGTGACGTCTAGCGGTGTTGTGGTATAGTTTGACTCGTCTGCCTCTCAGCTTTGCCCGTTTTTAACAATAAAATGGCCTTACCTCAAAATGAATGAACAGATTTGCATAAATGACATTAGGATGTGGGTATTGACAAAACACCAGAGATTACAAGAGTTACAAGCATGTGAATATGCTATTTACCTGCTAAAAACAAGGTGCATTTACACTTACATTTTCAGGACACTTTTTGGAACGAGGATGGGGCTAAAAATCTGTAGTAATTTCAGCTGGACCTAAAGGGAACCTATCGGGCGACTCTGTCACGTTTGTTTCCTGGAAACCACCATATGACAACCTTGATTAGATTGAATCTTGATTAACAAACAATTTTATTTAATTATCATGGCAGCAAGATTAAAACAACATTCCAAAGCATTCAAAGGTTTTCACAAGTCTCACAACCAATCAAATAAAAATATTCCCTGAAGTTGGATGCAACCTCAGTGTCTTTGAGGACACATATCCCTACACTAGCCAGCCATAAAACCTTAAGTACACCTAGCTCGTAATGCTGCTTAACGATCTTAATCTGTGTATAGCCAGTTTTATTAGCTTGCAACAAATAATATTTGCGTAAATCATATTGTTGCATTCATGATAACCTTCTAAATAATTTTACTGTTGAAAAGTAACAACTTGTTTTCACCTGATTGTGTTATTTTAACATTTATATAAACATATATTAAAACAGTTACCAAAACAGTGATACATAAGGTCAATATTGTATTAGTAGCTGCAGCTGTATTGTTTTGTGTCAGATTATGTGTTTATTTATCTGTATCACAGGACTTGGGCTCTTCATCAAATTGAGTTTTGATTACTATTAAATGACAGTTCTATCATATATGAATGGTTCTCTAGAGTATATTCGTCATTCTGAGCATTAATATAACATCAAACAACTAGTCGCTAACTCAAGATATAGTGGAATAGTGTCTACTTGAGCAGAGAATAAAGTTACTCTTCATCTGTGTGTGTTGTAAATAAACTTGTAGTTTAAGCACGTTTTCAGTAGTTTTCTGACAGTTCAACAAAGTTCACAATGACCAATAATTAAATTACTTTTTTTGCCAATTTGGTGTAGTTAACTTCTGAAACTCCGAACTTGTTTGGGTCATAAGAGGAAAGGAAAGACTTGTTATTTGTATTTTAGTATTGTTTCTCTACTGTAATTGAACCCCCTTTGACCAGCCCCGTCCCCTTTTTCTCTCAATCAATGACCGTTCATAATGCGGCCTTGACCTTTCACCTTTGTAGTGCCTGCATGTACAATAGGAGTATTGCTTACTGATCACAGCGTCATCATTTTCGTAAAGTTGAAGACTATTTTTAGAAGTTAAGATTGTGCATGTCAGATGTCACAGAACTGACGAGTAAGACAACTGGCCCTAAAGTCGGTCTAATGGTTTAAAAAAGGTGTAAGTAAAATATTTATTTTGTGGGGTATTTTATTTTTTTGCTTATGATCTGTGAACAAGTGGGCACTATTGTAATAAACTCAATTGAGAGGCATTTTTTTGCTGGCATAGGAACAATTTTGTATTATATGTTGCTATAATTTTTTAACACGTCAATTTTCTTAACTTTTTCAAAAAGTAGCTTGAACATTTTTTTTTTATGTAGCTTTAGTTAACAAAACTGGATTTCTTCCTAGGGTAGCTTTGTTCTAGTTAAACTTCTTCCAGTTTGGACTAATTGGTATCTTGCAAAGCTGTACTTTAAAAGTAGATTCCCCAATATTGAACTTGTCATTTCTGGTTGAACTACATTTATGTTCTCAAGGCTATCATACCTGTGTGTAATATCTTACGCAAGCAAACATTCGAATACACACAAACCAAAAAACTTATTTTATTTTTTGTATGTTAAAATATGAGTGAAGCTCTTTTTTTAACCTCACATTTATACTTTATGATGCCACACTTAGTTATCATTCCTGCCAACAGGGCTATGTTTCCCCTCGGATTGGCTGGTTACCCTTGTGTTTGTCTGAGGTGATGTGCATGTGGACTTTAATGTACAGATAGGATTTATTATTATTACTTTTTCAGTTAAGGGTTTGCCATCATAAACTGCATGCCATATTGTCAAGTCCTGGATAACAGCCCTGCAGCTATAGTTCACTTTTACTTATTCTATCTGGGAGTCATTACACATCCTTCCAAGAAAAATAATCTCTTAGAATGAAATCACCTGTAGAGCTAAACATATAAACCCAAGTCCACAGGCAATATTACGACTTAGGTAACCAAAGTAGATAACAGAAGTTAACCCAATTAAAAGGGATCTGGGCCCATTTTATATTTTTCCTATGGTCTGAAACAGTCCAACAATGTTAGATAACATGAACAACAACAAATCCCAAAACTAGAGTGCTAAAACTAGTATGCTAAATATGTTATATTTGACACTGGGAGCACCCAAGGAAATGTTCTGAATATGAGGGTACATTTTTCTCTTTGCAGAACTGAGAAATCTACAATAGAATAAAGGTCATTTTAGGTAAAATAATACCCTCTGTGTGACTGCGGTCAAGCCAGCCGCCTCTCAGGTTTGCCTGGTCAAACTAGCCGCCGCTGTATTCGGAGTGTGCGATTGCTCCAATACTTACGGCAATGCAATGGAATATATATCAGCCTTTTTCTCAAACTTTGATGTGGGATAAAAATATTGCACAAATATTATGAAGTATTTTTACTGTGTACATTTTGAGTAATTAAGGTCAAATCTCCCCCATAGAACAAGAATATGCCATTTTGGCAAACTTTGACATAAGTAGTTTATGACTTTGACCTTGGATTACTCAAAAAGTACACAGTAAAAGTACTTCATAGTATTTGTGCATATAGTTTAGTTTAGTTTATTCAGAATATATAAGAGTCATAAACTACTTATGGAAGAAAGTGTTCTTATTCAATGTCAAAGTTTGCCAAAATGGCATATTCTTGTTAAAAATAGCACTTGGAGGGAGGCCAATAAAAGTGATTGCGGATTATACAATCCATGCAGAGGAGCCAAAGGTGAAGCAGGAATGTATTTCCGCTGTAACATTTTCAGAGAAAACTTTACGGCAACATTTCGATGAAAGAGAGGTGAGAGGACAGCACGCACACATTTGCCAACTCCCCCCCCCCAACAAGACAGACAGGAGCTTTAAAAGGAGTGGTTCCCACTGTTGTCTACTGCAGTGTTTACTGAGGCACCTCCGTGTGTTTTTCATTGCACTTTCACCAAACATGGCTACGAACTATTCCAAGAACGCAGAGGAGAGCCCGGTGCCATGCAAGGCAGAAGTAAAAGGTAGGTCAAGTTTGTACAGTATTGACTGACCAACAGATCCACTGACTTTTATGACATCCCTGACGGTTTTGTGGTTTTCTGTTGCTTGTTTAGGGAGTATTCCCAGCTGGCTGCAGGGCACCCTGCTGCGCAATGGCCCCGGCATCTTCTCTGTGGGGGACACCAACTACGACCACTGGTTCGATGGGATGGCCTTGATGAATAGCTTCGCCATTAAAGATGGTTTGTCTAGTTTGATCATCATTCCTTGTGCAATCATTGCATATCTGTGAACAGACACTAAACGCATACACATGTTTTTTTTTTCTTTCAGGTGAAGTGAGTTACAGTAGCAGATTCCTTAGAAGTGACACCTACAAAGCCAACATGGCTGCAAACAGGATAGTTGTTTCTGAAATGGGAACAATGGCCTACCCAGACCCAAGCAAGAATTTCATTGTCAAGTAAGCATACTCTTTATTTTTATTCAAACCAGAATTTACATTAGAGTTATTCCTCGCATGCATCATTGTTGTAGTCCTACTTTATATCTTTAAAAAGGAGTTTCCATTGTTGATTTTTAAGTAACGTTAAGTTTAGTGCATTATATTCATTTTAAAATTGTAACATCTGCCATAGACTAAAGAAATCTTACAGTCTCTAAAAGTGGGGGAATCATTCAGATGCAAGCAACTAACTAACAGTTTTCTAAAAGATCTTCAATATGAGGATAATCAGTCTTGTGAGAACCTCCCTGCTGTTTCTCTTCATGTTGTGAATTTATCATTGAGACGCAAATTACATTTCTACAGGCCCCTCAGTATGAGCTTATTGATCTTTTGTGTTGGATGACCCCCTACCCCCCTTTCTAATTAATAGCTTTTATCCTCCTTTTCAGGGCGATTACCTTTCTGAACCACACAGTGCCCGACTTCACTGACAACGGCGCAAGCAATTTCATTAAATACGGAAAGGACTACTACGCCACCTCGGAGACCAACTACATCCGCAAGATTGATCCCGTGACACTGGAAACTCTGGACAAGGTAAAGTCTGCTGCTGACCTTGATTACTCACCAGTGATAACTATTAGCACACATCCAAGTGAAGAGTAGACCTCTGAGCTCATGAGTGGCTGAACACACAGGTGGACTACATGAAGTACCTGCCGGTAAACTTGTCTTCGTCCCATCCACACTATGACAAAGAGGGCAACGCCTACAACATCGGGACTTCAATAGCAGAGAAGGCCAAGACTAAATACATTCTGTTCAAAGTCCCTGCTGTTTCAGAGAAAGGTAGGTAAACCTGATAACCCACTCAAGGTGCTACTGACACTTCAGTGCATTCTCTCGATATCAGCTGTACTCTGTTGAAGAAAGTAAAGGTGTGGCACACGACTATGAAAATGTATAGTTGGACAGGAGGACCAGATGAAGAACAGCCATGGTGAAATGTGCCTGCTGCTATTGGTTCCTAACTCAATTTGATGCAGTGCAGTCCACACTTCTCAGCATTACACTATTGTTGCAGACTTATGCAGACAAAGTGTTAGATTAATCACTTCAAGGCCAACAAATGAAAATAATGCGTTAGCACAATTTTAAGTGTCTTTTTCTCAAACTTTTGCTCTTCACTTGAAACCTTCAGACAAAGACATGAATGTCCCCGCACTGAAGAATGTGGAGGTGATATGCACGGTCCCCTGCCGCTCGCTGTTCACACCCAGCTACTACCACAGCTTCGGCATCACGGACAACTACTTCATCTTCATCGAGCAGCCTCTCAAACTGGACATCCTCAAGATGGCCACGGCGTACCTGAGGGGAGTCAACTGGGCGAGCTGCTTGAAATTCTGTCCTGAGGAAAATGTAAGGGGTCACTGTTTCATTTCTTTTCTTATATGTCGCTTTTTATCTTCAAACTTCTGAAGTAAGCAACAAGTGTGCACTAGTCTACCAGCGTTACGGACAGAAAACCTGTGTTAACATAACTGTGACGGTCTCTCTTTAATAGACGCTGATCCACCTGATAGACAGGAAGACTGGCAAAGAGGTCGAGACAAAGTACTACACCGGAGCAATGGTCGTCTACCATCACGTGAATGCTTTTGAGGACGACGGTCACGTGATCGTGGATGTCATTGCCTACAAGGACAACAGCCTCTATGATATGTTCTACCTGAGCAAGCTGAAGGAAAGCTCCTCGTTCCGCGATGATAGCTACTCCAAACCAAGCTACAAACGATTTGCACTCCCTGTCGAGTCGGACAAGGTGGGGTTTTTAACAAAAAGTTAATTGATTTAATTGATTGATTTCATAATGATATTTGGAGAAGATGTTCCTCTAACACTTAATTTGAATACTTTAACTGTGTTTTGAAGGGCGCTGCAGTTGGGGATGACTTGGTGAAACTCAAGTACACGACTGCCAGCGCTGTGAAGGAGAAGGAAGGCAAACTGATTTGCCAAGCAGAGGTTTGCTGTGAAGGTAAAACCAATGCTACTCAAATACACACTCAGAGAAAATCAAGTAATTATTGTCAAAGTAGAGTTTCCTACAATGGGTCTTTAAGAGTAATTTATTTGCTCATACAAACACAAAAACTGTTATTTTATTACCATCAGGTTTTGAATTACCGCGGATGAATTATGACATCAACGGCAAAAAGCATCGGTTCGTCTACGGGAACTCTGTGGAGGAGTCTGCTCTCACAAAAGAGGTAACATTCCCTATTGTTCTTAATTTGAAGGACAGATTTTAAACGCTGGGCTATTGGGAAATAGTTTTCTTCCTGGCAGAATTGTTTTTACAAAGGTAGGAAGCGTAGTGCAGCAGTGACAATTACCAGTTGACGCAAAAGGCAGTAGGAAACACTTTGACGGTGTGAGAATTAGCGGTTGCCCCAACAAAGACCAAACGTTTCATGGCTCTGGATGCAATACCCACACATCCTTTCTCCTGGGCACACTTGTAAATCAAGGGGCCTTAAACAATGGGAAGAGGTGATCAACTCTGTGAGGCTTCAAAGTCATGAGTTACAAAGCTCTGTGCGTCCGGAGGTATCAAGACTACAAAGACAAACAAACAATAAGGAAACGTCTTTGGTTGAGACAATTAGATATTTTGTTCACTCCCACTGGAGGCAGAATTCCAACAACAATAGAGAGCTCCGGCATTTCTTTGAATTTTAATGGTGTTGGAAAAGGGAAAATGTAAAACGTTATGGCGATGAATAGTTGTCACACCAACTACAAAAATCTTTTAATTTAATGAGATATGTCAGGCTCATCCATTAAACAGGTGAAGTTATAAGTTGTAGTTTTAATATTTGCATACCCAAGGAAAAAATACATTGTATATGCAAACATGCTAGGTTTAAATCTATATTTATTTAGTGACTTGTGCCTAGTGATGGTACTTTTACAACTTTACAGCTCTTTTGTAAGTATATGGCTTGTAGTTGGGGCAAAGTACTGCACGGGCACACGGCTTGCGTAAGATATGCACTCTGAATATTTGTAAATGGATGACTCAGATGTCTCAGACTGAAATAATAATAATTAAGCCTTTATTGGGGAAATTATTTCTCTGCATTTAACCCATCCCAGAGGAGCAGTGGGCTGCAATGAAGCGCCCGGGGAGCAACTTGGGGTTAGGTGTCTTGCTCAAGGACACCTCGGCATGTTGCCGGTAGAGGGGTTTGAACCACCAACCTTGTGGTTACGGGACAAGCGCTCTACCTCGTGTGCCACAGCCGCCCCAAAACTCAATAAATCAAAAAAGCATTGACATGCTGTTGTTGTATTTGTTAGATTTACTTTTCAGCATAGCTCACAACCTTCTTCATTCTTTTTGCTATATGTTTTATATGTTTATATATTAAATATATAGTATAATTATAAATAATTAAGCGGCCTCTCAGCCCTCTGCTATGTCTGTAAATAATTGTCGATCACAACCCTCCTGAAGGTGTCATCAGATGCATGAGGCTTTAGTGCTTTGTTATAAGCCGTTTGTACAGGCTGAGTAAATCTTAACTATTTTTCCTAATCTATTTGTTTGCTGTAGATTGCCAAGTTTGACACAGAGACCAAGGAAAAGATTTACTGGCGCGAAGACAACTGCTCGCCGTCAGAGCCCGTGTTCATCCCCAGACCCAATGGAGAGTCAGAAGACGATGGTGAGAATACTGTGTGGTGTTTGAATTGTATATATGTGGTGTGTACATGCTACTATACAGCTAGAGCACAAATGGATAGAAATATCAGCCTATAAAGATATGATCCCTCACTGATAACATCTGTATTTAGGCTGTAAAACCAGCCGAAGTTTGATGTGATTCCTTAGATTTTTCTGTACATCCTTCTTTGCACTTTAACAATAACCTTTTCATCTCCGTTCACAGGTGTTGTCTTAGCATCGGTCATCAACTCCAATCCAGGCCAATCTTGTTTTATCCTGATTCTTGACGGCAGAACGTTCAAAGAAGTAGCTAGAGCTTACGTGAACACACCGCTCCACAAGGATATGCACGGATTTTTTATACCACAGGAAAACTAGTCAGTTGTTTACATGGAAAAATGTGCTGTGTGGCACAGGAATCCATTTGAACACTCAAAAACACTCTGCTGAATAGCGTGTTTTAGGCAACAGCATTATGAGAAGGAACATGTTTTCATGGATTACCTCATCTCTGTAAATTTATAGGATTGTATCAAAACACATTTTTTATTGGTGTGTTTATTTGAAAAGAAGATGCAGATTTCTTGATTTTGCATTGATCAAAATGTTGTTTAAGCATGTATATATATATATCACTGTTGGGTATTTAGTCCACCTTATTTTATTGTACTGTCATGAGACCATTGTATTTGTGCTCATCCTTTTCATTAAAAAATAAAACATGTACATTTCTGAGACGTGCTCCCATTCTTCAGTTACATAAGATCATGAGAATGAACCCAACCAACACTCCAGACCCACAGAGTCACATGAGCTATAACAAATTATCTCTTTAGGTACAGTTTATAATCTGTTGACAAAGCCCCTGAGCAAATAGCTTCTCAATAACCTAGTATCCCCAACTTCCATCCACGTAATTTAAGAGAAGATAACCTCTCACCTGATTATGTAAAAAAAAGTTAACTCACAAGCAAAGTCTATTTGGTACAGTACATTACAGCGCAGGAACGTTGTGTTTCGAGGTAAAGATATAGGGGCACTTTAAACTTCATTGGTGTGTAAGAGCTGACTTGTGTGGTGGAAATTCCAATACAATTTACTATACTAATACACAATTTATACTAATACTATCTATGTTCCGAGATGGGTCTCAATGAGCGTTGAAATAATGATCAAATAACAAATGAATGTCCTTGCGGTATTTTATTTCTTTGCATGAAAGAGCCAGAAGTTTACAGAGTCACAGGGAGCCTGCAAAGTACTGCACTCCCCTGTATATATGGGAAACGGGGTGGCCAGGCTCAGTTCTGAGTTAGCATCTCCTGACAGTGAATGTGTAATGGGGGGTATGAAGTACAAAAATGGTGCATGAATGTCTAGGAGAAGGAAGAAAGACAAAGGAGAGGATGAAGACCAAAAGGTGGGTATGAAGATCAGGTGAGGAGGAAGGACAGAGGTGGGAGAAGGCCAAAAGGTGGGGGTATGGATGACAAAGAGGTGAAGGGGCATGAGGAGCAGGGAGGGGGGGATAACACCTTCCCACAGTGTAATACTATCATACAGAGAGACAAGGTTCTCGACCTTTAGAGTAAAATCTTCACATCATAGTACATTTCATTCAAAACCTTTACACTATATACTTCCAACATACACTAATATGATTTTCCATTACACTTGCCATTACCCAGCTTTGTTAGTTTTGGATAAGACATTTACTGTATATTGGCCAAGCTATTATACAGAACATACTGTATAGGATTATGTTATTATGGTGAAAAGTCAAACAGAACGTGTAAGAGAAGCATAGGAAGGGAAATGCATCATTCAGTATTAGCTTCATTACTGGCTACTGCATAACTTTAAAAACGAATTTAAGGTTTTATCAGGGTTTAGGTCCGCTTATCTGTTGTATCACAGAAAGCCATTATAACCCCAGAAGATCTTTAATGAGAATTTCTTTGTAACACATTAAAAAAGTATAGAATCGAATAGGCCTGCAATAACAATATCAATAACATCATAGAGCCCTTTAACCACAGTATCTATTCAGTTAGATATTAATAAAACTGTGCAATCTGGAAGCGAATGTAAGTAGAACATAGGTGTTTGTTGAGGTCAGATCATATGGGTACATGTTTCTGTGAGTGTAATCTATTGCCTGATTCATATGATCAATTTGACAAAATCAGATATAACAACTTGGAGATATTAAAGCTTACCTGCAGCCTATTCAACAGTTATTGGGAATTCTATAAAAAAAAATCCCACTGAAGTATTTGTGTATTCCACAAAGTCCTCATCACAAGGACACCGAATACTGTAAACTATTTTAACATTATATTATTGCATTCAGTGTTTATTTGTGAAAACCCTTTTGTCATGTATTTATTGAGTAATGTTTCATAGAAATTAAAAGTTTAATAACATCTGTATGACAGCCGTCTTTAATCACCGTATGTAATGCCTAAGTTGGTTATCAGCACTATCTTTTGTGTTACATTTGTTTACAATAAGGCACCAATACGATCACGTAGGTAAACAATCATAACTATCCAATCACAGAAACCTTAATCCGCATTAATGGGTAATCACATTGACACAATTGACCAGTGGTATGGCTCCCCTGTTGCTGGATATCAGGTCTAAGGTTGACCACTAGAATGAGATAAAGACCATGATTACTCAGCCCTGTAATCCGTGGAAAAGACAAAATTCATTGACCCATCATGACGCAATTTAAAATATCACCTGTGAGATTTAATCGCATATTCGAACTAAAGTTGGCAAAATAAAATCTAAGGGCATTTATAAGTCATTGACAACAATATGTAAAATACAACATGATCATGGGTGCTCTAGGTCACCCGCAGTGCAGCACTACTCGTCATTAAAACACACTATACCTGCCTCAATTATTCTTGACCTGTACATATAATGTAAAAATGCCCAATTCTACAATTCTACAATAAACAGTAACATAATACATTATAAATAACACACTAGTGTACTCGAGTGCAATCAGTGTAACTGCAAATATGAAAACCAACTCATATTTAAAATACATCCTTACACACACATTCGCAGTTACACATTTGGATATGCTAAACGGCAGTGTATTGACCTATTGACCTCCTAGGATAACCAGGACACATTATACTGTGGACACTTCTTTGTGAAGGCTATGAAAAACTTGATATAACTTTGTACACCTTGTACTAAGAAGATAACTCCTGTATATGTCACAAAAAGGGCTGGTTTATATTTGCAAGGTCAGGGGTCAATGTGCAAGAGCAAAGCAAGAAACATGGCAACTAGCCAGTGAAACAGAACAAAGTTGTTCTTTCGCCTCGCTTTTTGCCTTGATCATGTTGACAGAGTGATAGAGCAGATCAAGATTGTTACTGGCTAAACGCTGTATGTCCTGTGTTTAAATATATATTTAAAGCAAAAGTGCCAGATCGCAGCGTCATTTACACACTTTCTTTTCAATTGAATCAGTGGCTTCTAAGATATCACACCTGACGTGGATAAACAAACAAACACAAAAAAAAACAATACCATCCTCACTTTGGATGTTCAGTTTAACTTTGAAAACACTGGAGTGTTACTGAAACATAACGTCCAGCAAGTTCACCCAAAATTCGATAGATAGATAAGGCTAGGAGAATTATGTCCCAAAATAAACACAAAAATAATTTAGGGAGATTGGAAATAGTCAACAGTGAGCACTGATAGTGGGAGAACACGTGTGCAGGTGTAGATGCAGAGGAACAGTAGGTGTCCAATCACTGTCCTCGGTTCCCTGGAAGTGTTTCAGCCGCATCACTGGCGATGAGCGGAGGGAAGACAACATTCTAATTCGGTTGAAACATTTAAGCCTGCCCCAAAAACCATGAACCTTGGCCTCTCTTCTCGTCCCTCCCTTTCCTCTCAGGACTATGACAGTCAAACTGGGCTGGTTTTAGTTTTCAAAGTCATGCTGTGTTCACCATGCATCACATCCAATCTCACATCAGCAGCCATGACGGAAAGGCAGCAGAAAGAAAAAGGAGGCTTTTTAAGGAAATTGGAACACACCCAAGTGCAAAAGGGAAACTGCGCTGTGGTCGCCATAGCAATGACTTCCTGACGGCGGGAGGGTGGCAGAAGGGGATTTGCTATGTCTGTTCACAATCATTTAATACAAGTGGCCAGTTAGAGGCCTAGTATACATGGATCAGGGAGACAAAAAGAAGCGTTTGTTTGAGTCCACAAATGTCAGTTTAGGTTCCCTCAGCTTGAGTCTCCTCTTCTTTAGCTGGAGAGCCCTGGCTTTTCTCAGTGTTTGCTCCCTCATCACCTAACAGACAGAGAGGAAGAGGGACAGAGAGGGACAGACAGTCAGTTTCACACATTAGGAACTACGTATTAAATCAGCAATGCGAATGAGGTTGTGTAAATCAGGGATTAAGTAAGTAAACAGCGGGAACAGTAGTCACCAAGGTAGAACCATGGAAGGATCAACTCACAGTGGCTTATGTTTAAAGTCATGTAAATATACTCTGTACTGAATAGTAATTTAGGTCTTAAAATGATATCTACCCCCTTTCCTTCACTGAGAAATCCAGAATATGCTAGTTGCTTATCACGACACAAGTACAATAAACACAACACACACTTAAGTATCAGCAACCAGGATCTAGGACAACAAGCTATATATAGCGTGCTTTGCAGGTGAGGCCAATGGGATTCCCACCCACCAGCGTGAATGTTGGGAAACACCAAGGACAGCCCCAGACTCAGCATCATGAACAGAATATATGAAATAAGATAATATATACGATGTAAGATGTCGCCTACTTCAATGAAAAGTTCATTTTCAGTGTTTGTCTACTGTAGGTTGCAAGTTTCCACGTTACACACATGTATACTGAGCCCTCCAAACTAGTTGTGATAAGACATCTAAGTGAAGTAAAGCTAAACACATGTTTGAGTGGATGGGGAATTTGATTTTGATGATGCTTTTTTTCTCTTGGTGATGAATGACAGAGCGTTTTGGATTCATTCAATACCAATTCTTGCAATAAAAAGCTACAAACAAAAATGCAAACTTTAGGCTTTTGGCATCCCCTTGTGGTAGTATTAACAATGACACTGCAATGTCCAGTGTTCATGCACACACCATACCCTTGATGGATTGCAACGCATTTTAATGTTAGTAACATTATCCTTTTCAATTGTTTCCTATCCTGGCCCCTGTGGAAATATGTGTCACAATGTCTGCCTCACTTGTGCATATTGCTGCTCATTCTGCCACTCTGTCCCCCTCTTTAGCAACATTTTTACTATTATTTCCAAGGTTCCTTTAATGCCATTTTCCATCCATCCACCAGATGCTCCCAGACTTTCCCTCAATTCCCAATCACCTGACTGCCTAATCTGTCTACACACCTGTTGTCACTTTCCTCATTTTGCTGTTACCTGGTCATCCCGGCCCACCTACACACCTGCATCTCATTCCCCCATCATTCACTCCCTACATATTCAGCTGCATCTCCTTCATTCCCTTTTCAGATCGCCGTAGTGACGTTTCTCACCTGACTTGTTGATGTTGAGCTGTGCCAAACTCTGTGACAGGTCAGCGGGTCCCTCAGCTCCAGTGGCTGCTGGGATATCGTGGATGGCGTTCCTTCGGCCGGACCGCCGAGAGGAGATGAAGTCCTCATAGCTCGCCTCCACATCCGTCATTGCTGACACGCCTCACCATAGCAGGGCCTGGTGCACACAAATGCGCTACATTTATTTTTAGGAAAAAGACTGAATGCTCAGAATTTGCACAGTTTATCCTAAGCAGCTTTGTGCAATAGATGCATGGTCTGTTTATGTTGACATAGAAACGGTGACACGGAGGGTTACCCATGCACCAATTCAATACATCCCTCCCTCCTCTTATTTTATGATCTAATCCCTGATTAATCCATTTTAATCTCAGTTTAGGGTACACAGAGGAGACAGATTCTGCAGAAGGAATTGGCTACTTGGTAGTGGAGTGGGAAACACAATTCAGGGTGCTCTTGAACTGATAAAATACAGCAACCCAAAACACACACTCAAAGGGGTAATTGTGGCACAAGGGAGGACAGTACTGTATTCAAATGTCATCCCACTTGGAATGAGCATGGAGCAGGACGGGAGCTGTGTTGCCACAGATATTTAGGTTAAACCCCTCTGTTGACAATCTAACACTCTGTATTAATCTGCTTGAGTGAGGCTGCCCTTCAGCAACTAGCTTCTGGCTTCCCTATCACATTTTCACTAATTACATTTTTTTTTTTTTTTTTTTTTTACGTAACCGGTCAAATTTTATATATATACGATTTAAACTACAAAGAAAAACAAGCGTTTCTGACACTTGATATCCCCTTGGACATTCGCTGGATAGTTTGGGTTTTACTCAGTTCCTTTTGGGGTTTTATCTAATAGGAAAATTTACAAAACGACCTCAGCTCCCACATCAAATTGTGGCTGTTTCTAGAGCCGAGCAGAATGTGATTGACCGTGGCTATTTCTGGATGCCTCCTATGTCATCATCTGAGCATGCTCCCACTCAGCTGTCATTCTCAAAATGCTGTTAAGACATGCAAGACCCAAGAGATGGTGTCCATATACAATTGTCAGCCTCAACATGGGGAAGCAAGTTACACAGGATGACTGTTCTCTAATGTAAAAGCAGAGTTTTAGTGTATCATGTCCGAGCCAAACAGTGCTGATAGTGTATTTTTGCAAAAAGTACAAATATCTGCATGATAAGGATACTGTTAGACCTTAAGAGGATAAATGGAAAATCAAACCACAATCAAACTGGATAAAGTACATTTAGCCAATATGCTATGCTACAACAGGCAACTATGCACCGATGTCCTGAACAATCATAAGAAACATTTATTCATAATCATAAGTAAACTTGCCATTTGTATTAATGCTTGTTTGATTTTGTCTTAAGAATATTATGACTTTATTAAATTACGATATGTTATAGATTACTTTTTTCTCAAGCTGTTACAACTTCTCAGTACAGAAAGTTTTGAATATGAGCAGACATCTTGCTGAAACACAAATGAGCTCTGGGATTTATAAATTAAATTAAATTAATTAGTGTATCATTGAGGTGAATAGGTGCCACATGTACATTTAAAGAGGTTATGACTACTCCTGAAGAGCCCGAGAGCCTTACTGTATTATAGTCATTATATTCTGAGTTGTCACCTTGTGGCTGAATGTTGTTATCTTTTAAATAAATAAAAAGACATTTCCACTATAAGCTGGTGCATAAAAATCGACGAGAATCGACTGAAGAGGTAGTTTTATTTGAAGCCAAAAGTGAAAACAAATCTTGGCATTTCATTTCATATGTATATACTCTATGAAATATGAATTGACAGTTTACATAATTTAGTCACGCTGTTGCACCCATGAAGTAGAACATAAGCCGTTCAGCAGTGTGTATGTATGTGTGTGTGTGTGTGTGTGTGTGTGTGTGTGTGTGTGTGTGTGTGTGTGTGTGTGTGTGTGTGTGTGTGTGTGTGTGTGTGTGCTCAGACAGAATGTGTCCTGTCCTTGCAGAGGCATGCTCTGCTGTCCTTACTGCGAGGGGGAACCAGAGCACAGCTGGCCTGAACAACAATATATCTATCACATACTCCGAGCAAATATTTCAGAATCAAATCACTAAATAATACAGCAGGCCAGCAGACTGTGTCCTCTCTGTCACTGACTAAAAGGTTGGCTGCTCCTGGTCTGCAACCTTTTGATTAGTTGCCAAACAGAACAGTTGCAGGGGAGTGAAGCCCCATAAAACTTATGCATGTTATTCAAACTGGGTATTTGTTAGTCTGTGTGTGTGTGTGTGTGTGTGTGTGTGTGTGTGTGTGTGTGTGTGTGTGTGTGTGTGTGTGTATGACAGGGCTAGTAATGTAGCCAATTAAATGCCATAATTCTGTATGAGCTGCCATTGAAACCCTTAATTTGAGCAGTTTAAAAACAATATAATCCATTAAGGGCTAAGTGGAGGCGCTGCAGCGCATCAAGTGTCTCTGACAAATCACTGTAATCACAGTAAAGACCTAACCTTTACAAAAAGACATGCCATTTATCGACACGCTCATACTGTTTCTAATAATAATAATAATAATAATAATAATAATAATAATGATAATAATAATAATAATAATAATAATAATAATAATAATAATAATAATAATAAAAAAATCAACAGCAATATGTCTTTCACCTTAGACAAAGACTCCCATTGAGATCATTCAGTGCCAGTTAACGCCTGCGTGGTTAACGTTACACATGGAATTATGATGCATGCACACTCCATTCCTACTATTATTATTAATTATTATTATTATTATTATTATTATTTATTATTATTATCATCAGCAAGGTACCTGTTTGGGGGCAATGGACTTCCCAGTATTCGCAGGGGTTAATCACATCAGGTTGAATGCCACTCCGGAATTCCACACACGACAGGATTTACTATTGTGAAGCTAATGCCAGAATGCAACTACTTCCGGCTGCATTTTCAAAATAAAGCCCTTTGTTGTGAAGTAAAACAGCATGAAACAGTGCGGGCTGGAGATTAACTTTTTGCATCACCTGCCAAATGACCTGCTCCCGGAATATCCAGTGGTTAATTTATTTATTTTGATGGTATAAACTAGATTAGTGCTTGCATCCATTAAACGTATGTATCGGTAAAAAAAAACAAAAGAACTAGGTTAATAGGACTTTATATCAAAGTGGCATACACTAACATTACCAATGAAAGTCAAAATGGTCAGATGACAGAAGAACAAACAGGGCAATTATTGTGTGAGTGTGTGTGGCACAGAGAGAGAGAGAGAGAGAGAGATCACATAGAGCAGAGAACCAGTGTGAAAACAGTGATCTTGTTGTGCCAGTCAGTAACACGTTGACTGTGGTCTCATAGCATCTGGCTGTGAATTACTCCATTCAGATGACACATTTGCCAAATATGCCAAACAGGGAACTTCCGACTGTTTGAGCCAACAAATGCAACAAGGGAATACAATAGTTTCATTGTTTGGGAGCTGTGATCACAGTCATCTTTAAAGGAGGTCCGTCAGCAGACAAGGTTTAAGTAAACCAATTTGTACAATTTTTGATTGTATGCAATAAGTGTAAAAAGGCCTTCTTACAATAAAATAAATACTAATTGTTCTATCTTTCAGGGTAACGTGTGCATTTCTATTCATTATATTGTTGTTCGGCCCTTGCAGCTCCAGAATTTACTAGATTTCAGTCAAATGAGGGAGGGTGATCATTGCCTGATATTAAAATTGCTTATTACTTGGTTTAATGTAATGCCAAACCCTCGCTGAACCCCACGGGCTGAGCCGTGCGGTGACATCCAATGAAATACTCGGATGTTGGCACATGAAGCGGCACCACACAATCCAGTTGCTATTGGAAGCCAAAGATCAGTAAAGTCAAGATACTTCACTCTCAATTCCAGCCCTTGAAAACCAGTGTCTGTAAAACCGACACACCCGAATTATAATGTCACAGGTAAGATCCTACGAACGGAATATGAATAACTATATAGGACGGCATCTAGATGATACATAGATTAACTGATATCATGAGTAAATGTTCGCAAAACAACACGCTAAAAATAAGACATAGCCATATTTTGCATATGTGAAAGGAACCTCCTAAATGTGTAGTTGTCACAACACTATCAGTGACCTACCGAGACCCCATTTATTGCTGCATTCCGCATGTATTGTAATTGTAATGTTTCTGGAGAGATAGAGTTTATGTTACCAATTTGAGACTGTGCCCTCCGTATTTGAGCCAACCCGGAAGTAAGTAGGAGGGAATCCTCTCAGTTCCACTCGCTGCTTTTGCCCGTCTGTAACAACAGCAGCATCAGACAAGAGATAACCTAATGATGGAAGAATTTGAAGGTGAGTTAAAATCCCGTCTATGTGTTTATTTATATCGATGTTTCATTTCATTTTTATCATTTCAAATTGGCGAATTCATTTTTGTTCAGCGACCTCTTTTTTTTTTTTTTTGTGTGTGTGTGGGATTTAGCCCAAGTAAGTAATGCTAGGTACCGTCAGGGCCAAAGATGAAGCTAGCGGCCACTGTGTCTGAATGGGTGTGATCCCTTTATTAGCCATAGGAGCTATCCAGTGTTAGCATGCTGCTAACCAATGCAACCTTGGCATGAGTTAAAGCAGATTAAGGTTATGTCTTCCGTACCATTATGCCAACAGTAAGAATATTTAAACGACCTTTTTTGAATCTGAAACATTTGCTAACGTTACTCTCTGACTGACGTTACTTCCAGTCTGTTTCTCAGCATTTGGAAAATAATGGTGGAAGGCGTGTACTAACAAACCCAATGTTTGTCTACACATGATCATTTTAACAGTAAGAAGAAAAGGTGTCCAGCTGTGGTCTATTTCTGTTTTCTGTGATATTAAACTTCCTTGACTTTAATCAGGATTGAATCTTTTATTCTTGCAGACAGTGATGCTCCTCCTGCTGTGGATCTGACTCAGTGTGGCACCTGTCAAAGATGGTTCTTCCCTAAAGTCCTGGTAAAAAAAAAAAAAAATACAAGCACTCCATGGCCATTTGTATCATTCCTTAATAGAGATATAAACTGATGTGCTGTAATAACCCCATGAACAGTACAGTGTTTTAAGAGAAGGAACTTTTTATGTTCATTCAAAATTTGAGACTTGATAAATAGTTGATAATTAAGAATACGCTAAGAAAATGTTTTCCACATTTATTTTCAGCTGATGGCATATCAGCTGTTTGGATGTGTTATTTGCTTAAATCCAAATAGCCAGTAGGACCCTTTTGAAGGGTGGGTTTTAACAAAGTACTAAAGCTTTTTGCTAAAGCCACCGACTAGATTATTTAAAACCCTGACCGAGGACCTGCTGTAGTGCTAAAATGTATTGTCAAACTTGAGTCAAGGATTGCAGATTGTAGATAGTAGTTTGTTGCTATGTAATGGAATTGGTTACCAAGGAATCAAACCCCCGAAAAATAAGTAAGCACAGTCAATGCGATTGAAACAAAAAGGCAGATAGGTTAATAGCAAGGCACACATCTCAAATGTTTCCAAAAAACATGTAGAAACAGATTAGGTTTGTGTAGTTTTCGTGTTTTGTGCATCATTTTTTCTCTTCCTACAGGAGAAGCATGCGAAAATCTGCCAGAAGTCCGCAACCAAAAGGAGGAAGGTTTTTGACTCTAGTCGACAGAGAGCTGAGGGTACAGACCTCCCCACGCTCAAACCCATCAAACCAAGGGTAAGACTACACCCTAGGAGGGGGATGGATATCCAAATCATAATTTCCAATAGATTATTAATAGGAAGAGAAAAGCTGCTCAACGTTGTACATCTCAGTGTGGAATCTCTGTCAGAAAATTACTGCAAGAACATTATAATGACTAAATAAATTTAGGCACTTTCAATTGTATTTCAGTCAAAAGGTTCCTCTTCTACTGGGAAAGTAAGTTGATTCATATTTCTTTCTTTTGTCCTTTTTTCGTGTGAGCATTCGATTTTAGTGGCGCAGTTAATCCGCTGAAGCCCAAATGGCATTCACTCACTGTTTCTGGCTTCATAAATATCGGTTTCCTCTCTTGGAGCCGTTGGCTTAAATAGTCTGGAGGCATGTCAACTCAAACTGCTGGTAGTATTAGTTTAATAAAAACACTGAATCAGTGGTATTTTCCTTAACTTTCCTGAACTGACAATCTTCAAATGTAGCCCATTATATTTTGATTTTCTTTGACCATTACTGTGTTGACAGTATTCCCTCTATCTTTTCAAGCTGCACTAATTCTTTTGAACCTCTTGTAGACTTGTACTCTTACTCTTTGACAACTCACCTTAAGAAAACAGAACTTTTCATACACACAACCATCATAGTCATAAACTCCCAAGGCACTTAAAAGAGCAGTGTGTAACATTTAAGAAATGGGAATATAACATTCTTTTCTTTCATTAGTGTATAATGTCCTGAAACTTTGAATGGTTATGTTTTTGTTAGTTTATAAAAAGCCATTTATATCTACATGGGAGCAGGTCCTCTTCCAGTCCGCCGTTTTGCACCACCATGTTTCTACAGCAGCTCAGAATGGACAAGCCAAACACATACGTTTCCTCTGCTCTCCCTGTCGGGGCTGAGCTCTACCAACTACATAAACACTAAGACAAAAGCACACACGGAACTAAGTAGTTTAAAACAGGAGTATTTAGTTGGTTGTAATCTGGAACCCCACCACTAGATGCCCTTAAATCACACACACTCTCAGGTATTTCTGACTAACAGAGACTTGCTAATCACTACGATTGTAATTGTGCCCAGTTTGAAGTCTGTTGCCTGGCAGTTGTTAAGATGTCATCTACTACATATATATTCCTTTTTTTCTTCTTTCTATGGTCTTTGCTTGAATTAACAGCTGCAAATTCACTCTGTCCTTCCACTGGAATAACAGTATTCACAGTTTTCTGGCATGAACAGGACAACACAGAATCACACCGGTTTTAATGTGATTCTTTCTGTACCACACATAATGTGGCAATTTGGAAATCCTTAAATAGGAGCCTATCATGATAAAAATGTTGATTGAGTTATCAGAATTAACAATTATATAGAAATGTATCACATAGTCAAGATCTTGAGGAATAAGGAATATACTGTAACTGGTGAATGGTTAGAGGGAGTATAGGACAATTAGCTTCAGTTCTCCCACAATCGTCTTTATTTGTCAGGCACACATGCTTAATGAACTGGAGACTAACTGTATAGGAGGAAGTAGGAAGTCAGTACCAGCGGGCCTATCATTTTGCCACAGAAACAGCTCAGAGGATGCTCACTGAACTACTTCTGTCAGAAATGATCAGCTTTCGATAAGACTCTGACTGCCACTATGTAAAGGGAGGGGATTTTTTTGGGGGGGGAATAGAAACTTAATTAATTTGTTAAGGGAGTCGGAATCATGTTGTTAAAAGCTGCATTCAGTACAACCACAAATTAAATTAAATACATTTTCTGGCTTAAATAAGAGAGAAATAGGATTATAATCGTTTTTGGTCAGAAAATTTCAGATTGCATCTGTTTTTTTAGGTTTCCAGGTGGCACAGTAGCATGTTCTTACTTTTAGATCATTTGAAAAGAGAGTAGCGAGAGACACTTAGGTGACCTTATTTTCAAAGCATCTAGTTTTCAATGTGCACATTAATAATCAGGACACATTCAGTTCAAGTATTAACAATGAGTTATAAGGTTTACCATGACAGCATCAATAGCTGTCTAAGGTTGTGGTTAATAAATCCACAGAAAAACATGCTGGTGTAACGATGCGTCTCGTGTGTGTGTTTCCTCCCGCCAGCCAGAACCTCCTAAGAAGCCATCCAACTGGCGCAAGAAACATGACGACTTCATCGCCACCATCCGGGCTGCCAAGGTCATCACTCAGGTCATGAAGGATGGAGGACCACTACCCCCACCTCCTCCTCCTACGTATGACCCAGGTAACATATAGCTCTTAGGAGAGTGGAATAAAGCAAGAAACAGAAGAATGACATTAACAAACTTTGTGATTGTTTACGGTTACTCCTTACTGTTAAGTAACTCTTTATAATGAACAAATTAGCTCCTTACCAGTGCTCGTAATTGAGGTCTGGTTATTATTATTATTTATTTTTTTTACACAGTCGAGTTTGTGAAATGAGAAGCACAAAATACTGACAAATTTGAATGATGGGCTTGATATGTTTTTGTCTCAGAATGTCGAATCCCAAATTAAAATGTAACTCTATTAAGTGTACAGTTGCAAGAAAAAAAGAAAATCACACATACAAGGCATAACTTCGTCACGCAGTAGTACTTAAAACTGTCATTTTATACAGGATTTATGTCACTTTTTTGGGGTGGTTTTATGTGTATTTTCTCACTAACCTGTTTTGTCTATTAGACTATGTCCAGTGCCCTCACTGTCAGCGGAGGTTCAATCAGGGTGCAGCTGACAGACACATGAAGTTCTGCCAGGAGCAGGCCGCCCGAATGCCCACCAAGGGCAAGTTAGGAGAGGCCAAGAAGGCTCCTGGTCGCACACCGGTACACGCACGCACACACTGCACCGCTAAGTATTTGTGCACACGAACAGACAATTTGTGTAATTGTTAGACAATGTATTTTACTTAAGTTGACTTTGGTGGAATTGTCTAAATTAGATTTTTTTCTAAATCCAGCATCACAACTTTGATTTCCCATCGTAAATCTGGTTGTGTGCTAAACATAAAACATTGAAACCTGCATTGCAAAATTTGATCCTATGAAAAAATATTTGATTCATTGCACATGCAGCTCTCATCTAACAATAAGAACTGCTGTGTTTACCCACAGTGTTCATAACAATTAGAGTGTATGTGTAGATGACAACGCAGCCACTCTCGTCCAAATACTTGGCCAGCCATTTCTCAATCTTATGTTATTTATAATTCTTTACAAATTAAGAAGTGCTGTTTGTGAATTCATAATAATTCCTTTTCCAATATTACCATTGTTAGACGCCCGCTTTGCAGCAGGCGTAGAATTACCAGTCACTTAGCAACAGCAATGGCACATGACTGGAAGTTAATTAGGAAGCCAATAAAAACCGCAGGGTCCAAACCATTTTGGCTTTTTTCCATCATAATGAGAAAAAACATTGTTTACCAGTGTGGCATGGTGGAGTACATTTTCTTTATATTTGCTTTGGATCCGTGTCGCTCAGTCAGTGTTAACAACTCTCACATTTTCTTCCCCACAGCATTTAAAGACATATTTCTTTACAGGCTTGTAAAGAAAGACCATTAAACATATTTGCATATTTTAAGGTATCACTGTGCATACCAAATGTTCACACACATGTACAAACCACCAAGTGTGACCTGTGTGTCCGATCCCTATTTCTGTGTCTCCAAGAGGAGTGACTTTGTTGATGCTTTGCATCCCATGATCTTCCGGGGCCAATGTTTTGTTGTTTTGTATAAGCTACTTATTTAATTTCCATTGTCTCTCTCGCTCTCTCTCTTTCTCTCAGAGCAAGCCTCCTGCTCCTGTTAAGAAGGCCAACTCTCCTGCTGTGTCAAGCATCCCTTCACCCTCCTCTCGTTTACCCCAGAGATCAGGCCTCGGACAGCCCACTGGTATGAGCGTAGCTGTGTTGATCGTGCATCGCGGGGTGTTCCAGTTTATTTTGACCATTTTTTTTTTTTTTTTTTTTTTAAATGAAATGACTCTGCTTCTCTTAGGCTTTTCTCTCTTCTGCTCTAGGGATCCCATCTAGTAAGGCCTCTTCTGCAGGTTCAGTAAGGAGTAATCCCTCTGGCCTCACAAGCCCTCCATCAGGGTCAGTGCTCACTCATGGTGCTCATATGAAGATATTGTTAACACTATGATTGACTTAATTGATGGCTTCATAAGAATAACAGGTTACATCTATGAATACAGTGGGTCAACTCAAATGTGAGTTTTGTACCTGAAAATTACAGTTTCAAGCTTCGATCTGTCTTTACAAACCCAAGTGGTTTGCATTTTTCACACCCTTGTCTTTCTTCTCCTTCTGTTTTTCCCTCTCAGTGTGGGAATTAAGACTCGAGCGGTCTGCTCTGGCTATGGCCCTGTGAGGAACACTCAGTCGGGAACAGCAATCAACAAGAAGAAAGTAGACACCTACATATCTCGGTGAGCCAGTTAACTTATAGGTTTGCTAAAAAAAAAAAGCAAAGAGAGAATGAATGAAACGGCAAAATACCATATTGTGCTTTATTAGTGTATTGCATACAGATAGAGGACATTCAGGTCCCATTCAGTAACGTTTGTTTAAACAACAGGTTACTGAATGGCGCTTAATGTGCGCAGTCTAGCAGAATGGTGCCTTAAACAAAAGAGGCTGTACATCTTGCATAATTATGATGTCACTAATAATGCAAGCCGTACAGCTCCGGGTTGTGTTTACTTAGGTGATAGTAATGCTGACACTCTCAGCTTAATAAAATGAAGTAGTACACCTTGTGGGAAAGCATTTTTATCATCAAACTGACATGCTTACCTACTGTTAACACTAAAATATTTTCTACATTTGTTTGCATATTGTACTATCTCATATTGACTTAAATAATACAGTGAGCACGGCATACAGAGTATTTAAAATCCCTTCAACATTTAAACCGTTAATAATTATCACCAGCCCTGCACTAAAATATCATTATTAACAACTTAATGTAGTTATTTTCTAACCTTGCTACTTTGTCATCTTTGTTGAATTTCTCAGGAATGATGTCAATGACGGATTGGACAACGGTGGGATGAAGAACAAAGTCTGTCATGCTTGTGGGACCAAGTACCCGGTTGAATCCGCCAAATTCTGCTGCGAGTGTGGGGTCAGGAAGATGTGTATTTGATGGAGGTCAGGAGAGGGAGAAACTAGAAATATATGGGGATGCACTGGTATTCAAACTAGCATCGGAGAGGTTCACCAAAGCTAATCAGTCTTTATTTGCACGCTTGTGGGTCTAATTTCACGGCAGTAAAGTGGTCTACGGTGTTTTCTTTTTTTCGTGGCTGTTTAGTCTTCATGGAATTTGCTGGTCCATGCCACTTTATTCAGATTGTTTTTAGTGCGTCCTGCTTCATAGTATACAATTCTTGATCAGTACACATTCTTCCATTTGCATATCATAAATATAATAAACATAATCCACCATCAATTTATAGCATTTAGTCACTACGGTTACTGTGTCTTGCGGCTGATAGATTTCAGTGACAAAACTGATCTGGTATAAAGTTATGTGAAACTGTGTTAAAGTTCATGATACCATTAGCTGATGTAGCTAATGATACAGGAACAACCTCATTATTGTCAGTTAACCCTCCTTCTTACTGCGGGTACAGCATCGCGGCTGATTCCAACCGCTCATACACATGAACATTATTGCTGTGAAACTAGAGGGATTGACAACTGGACAATAATTCAGTTAAGCTGAGTCACTATCAGCAACTGAAAGCCAATAGTGCATCCTTAGAAGAGAATAGATATGAGTAAGAGAGAGAAGAGGTAGGTTGTAAAATTTGAATCAGGAGGTAAAGGGCTAGTGTTGGGTGACTCATTGGAAGGTGTGTGTGTTATTGCAAACTGTATCTCAATCCCAGTCAACCTTGATCTGAAATGCATTCCTTAATCCCATTTGCCTTTGCTTCCTCATAAAGAAAATATGTTCCAATTGAAGTGCAATATGATTCACTACTGAAGAAAATAGTGTGGTGTTCTAGAAAATTTCAGAAAGATTTCACCTTGTTTGTCTGAAACTGAACCGGCTGTTAAAAAGGTCAGTGCTCCCTTTAAAGCAACATTTGTTCCCAGCTCTCCTGTGGTTACCCTCACGGGCCTGATTTCTCAAGAAATATGTAGTATTTACTCAAACCTGTTTATCCCCCTTGATTTTATATACAGTGCAATTCATTATTTATTTTCTTAATCCATTTTAATTTTACTGAATGAAAAATGACTGCATCTCTTTTGTTAATGCTCAATGGAATTAAAATGTTTTTTCTCTGGAGTTGTATGAAACCTAACTGTACCCCCCCCGACAGTGTTTCTATTCAGTCTGTATTCAGTGCATTAAGGTATTTATGGTCAATAGTATCACTACAGTCATTTTAATATGAATGACACGATTTATTACCCCACACAGTTCATTAACAGGTGGGACGCTAGGAAGGAAAGGCCTCTCCTTGAGGTGCATAGGTAATAATCCTTAACCTCCACACTCTAAGAGTTATTAAGTATGATAATCTTAAATTCTATTCATGTACATGACAAGAAATGTACAAACTGACTTGGCAGGTGTGTTTTCCTGTGTTGATACGACAGCTGTTAGCCCTGATACAGACGGCTTGTGTATCTACCATCAATAAATAAATGTCTATGACGACAGCTGTGATGGAGTTATGTCTTTTGAAGAGAGAGGCAGCCGGACACATTACAGTAGATCATTTGGTGTAATAAGTACAAAGTAACACATTAGCCTTTACTTTAAGATATAAATATATATTTTGAAAACATATGCCATGTATATGCCAAACAGCAATTAGCTACATGATAATGCATTATGCTTGTCAATGACAGGATCAGAAAATACCTGTGGGGCAAAAGCTGCATGCGGATATGATTTTTTTTTATTATATATTTCCGATACACACAAACGAATGGTGTGTTCAAAAATGAAAGGAAAACATTTGGCTCCCTTATCTACAGCACAATCCTGATAGGATTAAACAGACAGGCAGGCAGGCACCATTAATCAAAGCACCAAATTCATTTGACAGGAAAGCTTGGAAGTATCCCAGCCCAGGGCTAGGTGTGTGTGTGAGCTGAACTCGGCCATCTGTGGCAAAATGAGCTTTTAAAATATCAGTCCCACGCTATGATTAACTAACACAATATCATTTTAAGGAGAGTACCGATGACTTGACACATAGCCTAAAACAATTCCCCAGAACAAAAAAGAATGACTAAAGATGTGCCAGGGCTAGTCGTTCTATTCCAAAGTGAAAGTAAAAGTGTGTTTGAACACCTTAATGTGTCCTGCTCATGCTTGAGCTGTCATCGCAAAGTGCAAGTTAATGTCATAGCATATATTTTTCTAACTTTTGGCTTAAAACAATACTTTTAGCTGCATGTTTTTTCATAGTTTACCTTATGAATACACCTTCCGGCATCTAAGAACTTCTTTGTGCTGTGTATCGAGCACCTTTTGTCGAGTCCGTAAGACATTCTTGTGCACATACAGTCCACTATGTTGGACGACCTTGGCACATTCTTTTCCAGTTAGCTTAATGGCTCGTGTTTGTGTGGCTTGGAAACTCTTCTGAAGACGAGTCAGTCGTCACACAGCATCCAAAACAGTTGCAAGAGCGATATACTGGTACTTGACAGGATATATAGCTTAAATGAAGTGGAAGCTTCCTCTTGCCCAATCCAATGAAGGTCTGCATAGGACAGAAGAACTGGCAGGAAGTTAAAGTTCTGTGCTTCACAATGAACTTGAGTTTGTTCTCAGGTGTCCGTTAGCATACTGTTCAGCATCTGGTAGCATGTGGTCATGGCAGAGAGGATAGCCACGGCTTTGCACAGTTTTTTTCTCTCCTTGGTTATTTTCTGATTGTTTCTTTTTTGTCTCGTTGCTGTCATCCTCTTCAACCTCATGCTGGGTTCTTTGGTCTAGACAATAGAAGTCAACACACAAACAAAAATGTGCTTATTAGTGTTATGTCCTTATTGGGTCGAGTTAAGCTCTGTGATCTCATGAACATCAGTTGGTTATAATGCTAAATCATAAAGTGATATACTCTATCACTGCAATACTTATATTATCAATGCATATTAATCCCTTTTCAATATAAATTGAAACCAGGCTCACCCTACAGTCTGTCTCTGACAAATCAAAGTCTGACCTCTGACAACCCTGACTGCAATCACAGAATAGCATTCTGCTTCTACCGTATATGGGGTTTGATCAAAGTACAATGTGTTTGTCAAATGCAAAGGGCATTCATCAAAAAGTTCCAAACCAACCAAGTGAGCCAATATTTTCAACCTGGACTTGTAAAGCCTGAGGCTCTAAAGAGGGCCTGTTTTGCTCCGCTGTATGATTCAGACTTCAGCAATGAGCCTGATTCAGACTTCAGCAATGGGCCTGAATCATCAAATTTGATTTTGATCTGACACTGTTCTGATTCAGGGATAAAGAGGGTGACGTCTCCTGTGAAAAATGTAGGAAAATACTTAAATTATAATATTAATAATAACCTTCTGTGGGCACATTTGCTGCTGTAGCTCATTTCTGGCCTGGCACCAAGTAGACTAGTGTAAAAAAGGGTCATGTTTGGATACACTCACATGCCAATAGGTTGTTTAACTAATCACTGAGTCACCCTGCATGTGGGAACGAAAGAAAAACTATAGCCTGCCAACATTCCATTGTCTTTGTCAGTAAAATATGCCGGACCAAAATCCCACACAAAGAAACTGAAATAATCAATAAATAATATTTACATCTTTAACAACGGAATTGACCTAGACTTACCGGTTTCTCAGGACAAGTGCAACGTAACGAGTTTAGGACAGACGTGGCCACTCCATCTGTGTGGGAAATGCTTAAATTCTTCATTTTGCAGGTTAGGAGGTGCAAGGTGCTCACAATGTCCTGCAGAATAGAGGTATATGAGTCTGAATTTGAGTCATACAGTGTACACCCTCTGTGCGGAAAACAGTGCTACAAGCAGTTGGCCAAATGATGTGTAAGTACTCCTTGCTTATGTAGGGGCATTCCTTTTAGCAAATCTTTTTACTAAAATGTTGAATGAGAGTGGTTTCCTGTTGGTCTAGTCAATGTTATTTTACTTGAATGTTCACCAGGCAATCCCCTTACATTTATTGGCAGTGAGCTTGTTTGAATTGCCCTCTCCATGAGTTTCATTTATGTTTTTATGTGGAAATAGAGTTGCTGTTGCGTTTAGCTGTACATGTAGATACCAAATGAAGAGCATGAGCACTCAAGCATTAGGAAATGATATACCAAGCAAACCACTAAATCAAAAGGAAAGATACATAAAAAATAACAGAACAGGCAAAAACAGAATCGCTTTTACTCACCACGTTGTCTGACAAGCAGTTATGTAGCTTGTGTTTTAGGGCTGGACAAGATGTGTCTTGCAGCAAGGTTGCGATAGTTCCATTCTTGAATGGATGAAAGCATTACAGGGGTACATATTAGCAATTTAGAAGATTTTATATAAGGGGGGCTAGTTTCAAGTGTACACTTTTATAGGAAAGTACTTTATTGCTTTCAAATCACAATTTTAGGTTATTCTCTATCACATTTGGATGTCTTTTTATATCAAAATTGTTTTGATTATATTTACAATTTGAGCTTAAGCATGCATGTTGCACCTTGTGGTAACAGATTCAAATTCAACATTTACAAAGAAAACGTACAAAGTAAAGTTGTTTTGGAAAATTCACTTAAAACCTCCTCCTGATGCTGTAAAATATTGCCAACCTCAAAGCATGTTAACGCAAAAGGAAAAAAAGAAAAAGCACTTTTCTCAAATTGTATTATCTAATCTACATTACTGTTCCATTGTAATATTTTGAGACACTGTCTGAACCTTGAATAATACACACGATCAATTTCCAAAGACCAACGATTCAGTTAGCGTGAGCTGACTAAATGACGAATTACAGATGGCTATCTGAAATTGTCATATTTCACCCTGTTAGTGTTTCTTTTTGCTACCGCAACATGTTCAAACCAGCTTTATTCCTTGTATGCCTGGCTGCACATTTCACAACCGAAACCTCTTAATAGTATGAAAAGAAAGAAGGAAGGAGGGAAACTTCAATCTGACTACAGTCGATGTACAATAAAATGTAATCTAATACCGAATATTAGGTTGCAGATGCTTTTGCACAACCCACATCTCCAGTTTCACAGTCCGCTTTGAAGTGCTGCTCTAACTTATCTGCAACTCTTTACAATTTCCCTTTTTCTCCTTAGTGATTTCATTCTGTAAGAGAACCCATTGATGTATTATGGCTGTAACCTGGGTTCAACTTTGTGCTCAAAGACTGTGATGGGATTGATCCCTTGAGATGTAATTTCCTGCCTGTAATGGTTGCTTCTTTCTGTAGGACAATACACGTCTATTGCCCTTGTGTACAGCATCGTAAAATAAATATATATATAAAAGAAAGAGTATTGGTATCTTACTGCGTTGTTGATATCCGTTTTAATGATTGGCTCGTACTCCTCTCTAACTTCTTTGGGAGGCCTTTGGCTGTAACAGGACAGAGATAGAGGTAGAGATAGAGATAGAGGTAGAAGCAGAAGAGCAAGGAGACTGATGCAGAGAAGAGGCTGAGAGTTTATAGTAATAGTGTGAGGGATACAGGGAGAGAGGGAGACGGAGAGGTCAGTCAACTTATCCAAAACATGTTTGCATGAAATACAGTTAAACATCTTTCATGTGATTAACCGTAATAACACTTGGCCTTAAACATCCATTCATTTGAGCACAGCTTTGTTCCTGTGCTCCCGTGGCTGCATGATCAAAGCAGTCTAAATATTATATCAATATCTCTATTGCTGAGACACATCTAATTTATGATTAAATATAACAACAAAAAGAGAAATTACAATATTTTTCATTTTGTCAAGAAACATTAAGGAACATTTAAGTGGCCCCAAGTGTGACCTTGCACTTCATGAAAAACACATCCAAATATCCCCATCGCCATCATCTCACCTATAGGACTGTCACAATGCTAATGGTGGAAAAGTAAAGTACATTCAAGTACAGTTTTGAGGTATTTGCACTTGCACTGTAAACTTCACTACATTTCAGCTGGGAGTAGTGAAGTTGCTGCAATTATGTTATTTGATAGCTTAATCAGTTTGCGGATTAATATTCAACATCAAACATATATTAGAATAAAATATGACAGGGGAGAGTGGGGCACAAACTACCATTTTGGTTTTGACTAAATAATCATAAAAAATATTTAAGAAACTTTGCTAGAAAAGTATAGTAGGCTATGTGCCAGTGTCAAGATGTGGGTGGAAAATGGGTAAATCCACCGACCCTCCAAATAATCCGTCTGGAGCTGTCCACAGTACTGAAAGTGCTGAAGCACTTTGCTCCTCAGCCTACAAAGCAACAGGTCATGGTGAGGACCGATAACATGACAGCGCCAGTGTACATCATACACCAGGGCGGTGTATGCTCAGCCAGGCAGCTGGAAATAACCAGGAGCTTTCTGCTGTGGTCACACTGACACCTACTCTCCATCAGAGTGGTGCACATCCCCGAGGTATAGAACCAAGCAGCCGACTTAATGTGTCGCGGAGTTTCGCAGCGAATGGAAACTGATGGAAACTCGTTCAGATGTTGTGGGGCAGGTTTGGAAGGTTAAAGATGGATCTGCTGCCTCATGAGGAAATGCACCATGGTCATTGTGAACACTATGGTGGCAACAGATTGCAAAAGCGTGTCATGGTTCCCGACCAAGATGCAGCTGCTGGTGGGAAAACAGTGGCAACTCCATTGGCGCAGAGATGCACTGTCACAGCCGGACAGCCCAATCCTCCACCTTCCGGAGATTGGCGGATGGCTGTGGGCCTGGCTGCTGAACGGGAGCACTATGGGCACAACAGCCCCTTCCACTACAAGGAGTAATGTGTGTAGATGGTCTGCTTCTCAGCGTTGGTGGGTGAAAAGAGGGTATGCTGCAGCCATTTCGTCCATAAAGGCTATGGACAGAGCTCGTTATTTGTGCATCCTTTGGTAAGGCGCTTTTTGAAGATTTACAGCTGGTGGTTTGGGCTCTTGGGGGTCCCCCTTTTGAGCTGATAGCCAAATTCTCTCTCAAGATGCTATCACTCATGACAGCTCTCCACCAAGCCCTGACATGTTTTTGGCGTCTTGCCTTTCTACTACAGAGGACGGAAGCTTTACAGTGAAATTCCTAATTAACACATGAAGTCTTAAACTCCTTTCGGAAGAGAATCATTTCACTCTGGGGCTTCCTTCCTCCGTATAATAGGACTGCTGTGAGACCTCCCAGACTCATTCAGTGTTAAATGTGCCAGGGGAAGAAATGCCAGTTTAATTTGGGAACAGCATGGTTGAATGGCTGCTTGTAACAAATGCAGAGGTAAGCTGGGCCTCTGGCGGTAGCTCGTGGAGGACTACGCCTTTATTCATAAAAACTTGAGTTACAATACATAACTAGCGTTATACAATCTGATAGATCAGCCGCTATCCGCATCACTGGCAGCAACACACAGAAACATCTCTGCTCACCTCTCTGTTTTTACCTTTCCATGCCTCATTATGTGAAAGAAAGATGCAAGAATTTGTTATTTAATTGTCGTTGTATGGGCGCTTATATGTCACAATTTACTCAGCCGTCTATGAGTTGGTTGCATTTCAAACGGCGCTATGTTTTACACTGTTATTGAGATAATATAGGGATATGTGACCTAAAGCGTAATGGAAAACAAGTACTATTTGATAATTTAGTTACGTGTATTGAAAACTGAAAACTTTTTGCCTCAGATCTCCGCAAAAAACGTCCAAACTTTAAATAAATGAGCGTGCTGTCTGCTGGTACATGTGTTTTCCTACTTCTGACCGGAACAACATCCGGCTCCACCTTGTGGAAATAATGTTGTGGAAACAAATAATACTATACTAATACTGACTGAGATGAGTCCGAAGTGAGCGTTGAAATACGATCAGATGACAAAGAGTGTCTTTGTGATATTTTATTTCTTATAAGAAAGAGGCAGGTTTACAGGATCACACAGAACACAACAAAGTATGCACTGGCAAGCCCGCAAAGTAATGCACTGGTGAGAAAGGCTTCACACTCTGAATATAAGGGACAAAACAAGTGGGGTGATCAAGGCTACTGGCGCCTGGGAAAAGGAGTAGGTTAGCGAGGGGAGAGTAAACACCTCCCTACACCTTGCCTGTGGATATAATATATTCAAACATACACAAATAGAATTCCCACAGTATAACTAAAACAATAGAATCCCCACAGTAAAACTAAAACCTAAATTTGCCATTACAGTAAGTAAAAGGTCTGTGTTACCTTTACCTTGAAGAGTTGCCCCACGCACTCCAACAAGGTTATAAATTATAACTACACTACAGGAAAGATGGTTACTCCCCATCTAATTTCCCGTGCTTTATGGGTTTGAATTTTTTGCAGTGTAATCACCATTGATATCTATACAACCACTGTGTTTATGATTGAATTGTTTACAGGAGCACCAAAGTCTTTACAATAGCACAAAGTTCCTCATAGCTCTATAGTGAGCTTAATAAGTTTGCTCTCAAACAGCACCAGAATAAATTGGTTATGTTCATCAGATTTAATGCTTTCAATGTCTTTTGAATTTTCCCTACAGGATCAGAAATAACATTTCTGTAAGGTGACAACACTAATATGGTATGCTGATAGATAAAAGACTGATGACAGAACACTCAATACAAAAAGAGACTTGAGACTTGGACTTGGAAAAAAAAAAAACCACCTGTGAGAATCTGTGCCATACAATTAACAAATAAGCTGATTGGAAGCAGCCACACCTTCACCAACCAATGGATCATAATGCTGCCCTCACATGAGAACATAAACCCCCCAAATTTAACAGCCAAATATAATAATAATAATAATAATAATAATAATAATAATAATAATAATAATAATAATAATAATAATAAAACGCTATTTAAACCTTTTTTCTTCTTCTTCCTTTTACCTAAGTAAAACGTTTAATGCAAGACTTGTGATACAGTATTTTTTTTATTTTTTTACAGTTGAGTATAAGTACTTTTGCATGAATAAGTTATCATCTGAGTCCACCCTGTTATTGATCGGTGGCATTGCGTCAAATTGAAAGCAGTCCTACCCAGAGTCTATAATTCCCGTAAACCAGAAAGCAGCTCCCGTAAATCCACCAAACCTTTCGGTTTCCTTCTGAGTAGTTAATTACACGGAATGCCCCTGTTTGGACAGCCCCGTGAGCCTCTAACGCACAGTTAATCTAGTCGCTCCGCGGAGGAGTCAAGTGGACGGACGCAAGTGTGGTCGGCTCACGGTAAGTTTCGCTACGCAGCTGCGCACTTTGCCGCATACTTTCCATGTGTACAGTTTCATCATCCGGGTTAAACACTGCCCTTGGCTTCTGCTTTATTATTCCGCTACAATGTAATGTGTTTAATATCAAATAAATGAATTGCGTCACCACTTTAGGCCACTTGCGTTTCCCTACCCCGTGCAGTACGAGCGTACATGTGTACTTACCATTGGTCATTCTTCATTTATATTCACCGCAGGCCAGATTGGAAAGTGACTTTTATTCTCTCGGGTCTTCATTGCTTCATTCAAATTGGTCAGATTTTTGCCCTCAAACGCAGTGGTCCACTCACTGTTCCAGAGGTTCCGGGGCTGGTTCTTGAGAACAAGGATTAACGTTACAGTCCTTTCCCACGTCCTGCGTAACGCTGGCATGTGATTTTACTTCCGTCCTCACCAACAGCAGAGGTTTCACTTTACGCTCAGATGAATTAAAGTCGAAAACGCTTACCTTTCAAAAAGAAAACATTGTTTTTAATAGATGGAGGCCACTGTTATCCAACTCTTATGCGCTCATGTGCTGGGCAGTTTTTCCCCACATATACCCATTTACAATTTAGGGTAAAATATTATTATATATTATTAAATATATATATTTTTTTATATATATATATATATATTGTATATATTTTTGTTATATAACATATTTAATTATAGACAGCTCTGCAGAACATGCCTGTAGGCTGATTTAATGATTGTTGGAACAATTCATTCATTCATTCAAATTACATTACATTACATTACAGTCATTTAGCAGACGCTTTTCTCCAAAGCGACTTACAGTCAGTAGTATATTACATATCATTCACCCATTCACACACTGATGACAGGCTACCATGCAAGGTGCCACCATCAGACTCTAACTAACATTCATGCAACATCCAGTCCACACCGATGGCAAGCCTTCAGGAGCAACTTGGGGTTAAGTGTCTTGCCCAAGGACACATCGACTGCCGAAGCCGGGTATCGAACCACCGACCCTCTGATTGGAGAACTACCTTGCTCTCCACTACGCCACAGCCGCCCCAAATGCTCCAATTCAGTAGAACCCTGCCTATTATACACCCAGGTGAACTGCAAAGGCTGCTGTATACATTTCCACAGCACTGTTGCAGCGAGGAAGTGCCTTGCTCAATTCCAGGGTAGAGTGTTTTCCTACAGTTATGGTTCTGGGAAGTGCCTCTGTTGTCACAGTTAGTTCTGTGAATTAAAATGCCCTGAACTGATTTTCACTGTGCACATTTCTGGTCTTTGCCTCCTTGTTCAAATTGTGCAACAATAACTGTATTGTAATTAAGTTTCAAAATGTATTGCTCCAGCAACACACAGATGCTGTCATTGTGCATGAGAGCAGAAAGTTTAAATGTATGTTTTGGACGTAAACTGTGTTAGTTTGTTTATTTACCCAAGCTTGTGGCATGCATTCAGGAATGAGGAAGCATGACTTGCTAAGTAGTGGTGTGTGTCTACTAAATTACTGTTGCTTTCTTTGGCTACAAGGTGTATCTGCTGCACCTTTGTATTAGCTTTTTTATCAGCAAGCATTAATGTTCTGCTTGCTTTAAATTTTGTTGTGTGTGTGTGTGTGTGTGTGTGTGTGTGTGTGTGTGTGTGTGTGTGTGTGTGTGTGTGTGTGTGTGTGTGTGTGTGTGTGTGTTACAGCTTTGGACCCCACAGTAATTATAGACATCCATCAGATTATGACAGTGTAGTCCTGAAGCATTACACCCTGGGACCCAGAACGTGATCAAGGTAACCAGGACAACTGCAATCAAACACACAGATGATGTTCCACGGCAAGATCACTCTTGTTTTCCTGGTGACTTGTGATTCACTTACAAACTATTTGTGCGGTTTACTGGGACACAGAGCATCAGGAGCATTTCAATAGTTACACTGCTTTCCCTTTGATTATCTGTGGCTATCATCTGTGCGATCTATCCTTTTGTAATGTTGAGGATACTTGTCAAACAATGGGACAAGTGTCTAAAGCAATGCAACTCCTTTTAAGACATCATGTACTTCTAGATAGGTTGGTTTGCAATGTGCTGATAGGAGTGTAGTCAAGTATTTCCAGGTTGTCAGATTTGGCTCGAGTGCTGTACTCTGCTCATAACATGCTTTGTGTATTCTTTCTGGAGAATCTGTTTATGGCAACTACAGCACATACGATAGAGAAAACACTGAAATGTATTTGAAAGAGTAATTTGTGATTAAGAAATCTTACAAAGACAAATAAAAATGTAGGTCATCCCTCTTAACAGGTTGAATATTTAATACAACCTTGATAGTTAATTAAAGCAGCCCCTGTACTTCTGTGGTATATTAATGATAATTAACTTTATTTATATGCCATTTTACTATTGACAAATTGCTAGCTGCATCTGAGTACAATTCATACTAGGAATGTATGTGGTTTTCAAAAGGGCCTGTTGTTTGAAGAAAATAGGATCAGGTTTGGTTTCTTTCTAAAACCAGATGATAAATGGTGAGGGAGCTGCTGATGACTGATACTGAACATGCCACAAAGGGGAGGAAATTTGTGGGAATGGTGGAGTCTGTATGTTTTGTATTTTCCTGTATTGGATCATTAAATGAGCAGACTAGTATTTCGGCTTGTTCCAACTCATCTACAACAGACCACACATACTGTAACACGATGGCCATGATAAATCTGTTTTTCTACTATTTAGACCGTCACTGGTTTTCCGATTACTTCATGCCATCAGAATACCAAACTTGCTTGAGCAAGCCAAGTCATCACAATGACCATACAGTCACCTTTTTTAGTCAAAATAGTTGTTTCTCAGTGTGTCAAAGCATGGATTGATTGTGGGAAGGGGCATCTGTGACTTTGGAGTCAGTTGTCATACAGCATCCCTTATGAACAATATTAAGTGCAGCAAAGGGTGGTGTAAGTAATAATTCATTTTAAATCTGTACGCTCAAATTGTCTCTACTTGGAGATAATGACATATAAAGAAGGCAGCATGATTGTAACTTATCTATCTGCTTTTATTTTATATTTTCTTCAATAAATACCAGTTACCACTCATTTTTGTGTGTCTCCCTTCTTTGTTAGCAAGCAAGCTGTTCAAAAGACCCCTCTTATTGTTCAATGTATAATAAAGCTACATGTTAACTGGACATCATCCTCTTGCATATTTGATCAGTCAATTGAATTTGTACATTTGAATACTATGTGACCTGTTGCACTTTACTTTATTCAGTGCCATCTGTCATCTTTTGTAAGTGGTGTAAAGCGTTATTGATCACCTAATAAGTATTTGCTCTATCTCTAGTGACAACTATTGATAAAGCGTTGGAGCCATGAATTGCAGATTAAATAGTTTCTTGTCAGAAAAACTTCACTTTATTAACAAAGTAGACAAGGAGGTAACATGACATTTAGTCATTTGTTCAATTTTGCTTCCGCAGCCAATGTTTTGTGCACTCCCATGTACTGGAAGCAGTTTTTCATTGACACTGATGTGAGGGTGTGACTCTGAAACACATCCTGGAAAAGACTCTTGCTTAATATTCTTAACTGAAAAGCTCATTTCTTGTAACCTTAGTTGCAACACATTTTATGAATGGAAAATGTGTGTGAGTGTGAATAAAAAAGGGGAAATAAAAAAGGGAATTTAAAGTCTCTCTTCCGTCTTTGTTATATCTTAGAACAGAGTCTAGCGCTTCGCATCATTCACAACTTGTATATGCCTCCACACTGATAAAGACATTTTTTTGTGCCACAACTCTAGAATTCTTATGCTAATTCTCACAAATGGACAAAACTTGTGCGACAGCATAACATTATATGTGAGGCACTAGCGTACTCCCAACTTTGTTTTGGCGACATTTTGGAACAGGCCGTTTCCAATTTCAACATGATAATGACCCCATGAACCAACAAAGAACTTGACTGGCCTGCACAAAGCGTTGACCTCCACCTCATCCAACACCTTTTAGGGTTAATTGGATCACTATCTGCGAGCCAGGTCTCATCAGCCAGTGTCAGTGCACAACCTCACTGATGCTCCTGTGGCTTAATGGGAGGAAACCTCTGCAGCCAAAATGTTATGGCAATTGATGCCGGACGAGTGATGGCTCTTATAGCAGCTAATAAATGCCCACAATTTGGGAAAGAGAGTAACATTGCATTGTCAATATCAATTTCACGTGACTACACACATTTGGCTATGTAGTGTATATCTCTTACCCTGACGGTTTACTACAAAAGTATCCCCTATAGGCTTTTCCTTGCAGATGGGTGTTTCACGCTCATCAGATAAAATGTTTGAGAGTTCAAGGTAGAAAACTTTGGCAGAAGCCGATATATATTTCCCACTTAAGAAACCTCCTGCCTAATTAGCCGGCTCATATGCACACCTGTGTTTACCCGCTGTCTCCGCTCTGCACTCTAATGATGCTGCTTTCTGATGCTGTTGCTCCCGCTTCTTCACTGCCTTGGCTTCACTTCTCTGTCGTGCTGAATGCGTTTTTGTTTGCTCTCTCCACTTCCCCAACATCCATCCACTGGCTGTGTTCTACCAATCTCTGATGGGAGACTGGCAGTGATCTCTGTCTGTGTGCTCACCTGCTGCTCAATAAGTTTTCATAGGGAGCTATAGGAAACAGGATGAAACAGGAAACTTGATGCCAAACCATATTGCATTTACCTTTTACTTTAAACTTTATGTTTTTAATTAATGAGTCTCTTTCAAGGTCATCAAGTCATGTCTTGTTTCAGCTGTATAAACCGATTTCTCTGTCCCTTCATCATATTTTTTGTGTAAATAATATACTTTGGGTCGTCTGTTTTCAAAAACCCATTGTTAAATCTATATCTGAATTCTATAATAATGGAACAAAACCACTCTTTAATCAATGCTTTTCACCAACAAGTGGACTGTACCACACTTTACAGGAAAGGTCATGGATGACTGTGCGGCTGAAAGTTGTTTTTCTTTTTCCCTTCTCTCAGTTTTCCATATTCATGCAGAGACCAACAGGACTAAATGTCAGTGGTCATAAGTTTATTTGTGTTGCAAAGAAATATCCTCACAGGCATGCCAATTAAGTGACTGTACAACATGGCAGCACAAATGGGGAAACAAAATTATATGTTTTACATAAAACATCTCAAGGGTCTTTTTTTTTACAGCTGCACTTCATGTGTGACAGCATGGGACACATTTGTAAGGGTCTATTTATAAACTCCTTTCATAGCATAACCTTCAGTGCACACACACTAATGATAGTGGAAACAGTACATGCACATTCAAGACTGAGGAGTCAAGGAGAACATGAAAACAGGATGAACTGTACTGGCTTCTGTAAGCCCTAACTAGATACTGCTGGAAAAAAGAAACACAAGTTTAAATTTTAATACAAAAATCTGCAGAAACTTAATGCAGAGGCCCTTGAATCTGGAGACTTTTATCGAATTATTTAGAAAAAAACAAGTCGTATCTCAGCTTAGTGGCACCATCTAGTGGTTTATCTTCAAACATGCATACACACACACACACACACACACTCCTACATAAATTAAAGATATTTGTATTAGCCAAAATTGACCCTACTCACTTTATTTTATATTTTCTCTGGCTTTTATTAAGCCTTTAAGAATCCGTTCCCAATCTGTAAACAGCAGGCAGAGATATGCAAAATATAAAAAACTCAGTTCATTGGCAATATGGGAGGGATTTTTGAATCTTTCAAATTCCCTTTTGTCTGCAATGCTATTACAATATGGCATGACGGAATAACCAAGATAATTATGTCTGTTTTGTCCATATGTTCAGGATGAAAACAACAAACACAAACAATTCCATAATGACACAGAGAAGGAAAAACAAAAGAAAAAGAGAAATCAAAGAGGCAGTGAAAGCAGACTGCAAAACCTCCTGCTGTAAATGAACGGAACTAAAAGACAGATGAATGGTGATAATTAACGAGATTCTCCAGCAGCCAGTTTTCAACAGTGTCAGCAGTGCTCTAAAAGCCATAGATGCTGGTACTGAGTAAGGTAACTGATGAGCATGTCAGAAAATAATGGTTGATTATTCTTTTTCAAAACATTTATTTATCCAGGGAGTTTTCACTGAGAGCAATCCCTTGTTCTTGGGGAATACACACTATTCATAGTTGGAAGCTGCCAAGAATCAACCAAGAAACCTAGTAACATTATTCAATCTATTCTAGTTTAAAGCCACTTTCTCAACTGGTAAATTGCATTTGAGTTTCTGTACATGCTGTTCATTCCTTGCTATATATTTGCTATAGGTTAAATAACGATTGTTATTAAAAGCCAGAAAAACATGGTAACTGTGTGTAAAAGTGAAATGGCTCTCTTATTTCACTTTTTTATCGTGGATTCTTCTCGTTTCGTTTCCAGTAGAAATAAGCACACTAACGACCCAGTTTCTACTTGATAATGAAGGTTCTCAGAGCTCATCGTTATGTTTTTATTTTTTTCCTGTTTTGTACCTTTGCAGCATTTCTTCAATCCCAGAGATATAATAACATATTATCTAACACAAAAATGATTTGGGTGGTAAATATATAACTCTGTGGTGCAGCTTACAAAAACAAATAAGATAAAATAAATAAAAAAGAAGACGATGAACAGAAATATACTGCCACATATTATTATCACTCGCGTTCTGGAACAAAATGACCATGAACTAAAATGACAAGGCTTGGCTAGTTTTTTTTATTCAATTTATTGATCTTAATGCTAAAATCATAACAGGCATTTAAAGATAAAAGGTCACTTAATGCCACCAAACAAATAAGTACTAATTCCGTTGTTAAAAATTGAGGAGGAAGTGTATATGTGATAGAAAATATTTGATTAAAGAATAAAAGAAAAGACACGATCATCTCGAGACAGTCAGATAAAAAAAGGAGAGAAAAGAGACACTTTGTGCACAATGGCCAATTTCAACATAATGAAGATATTTTAATATGTGCAATTAGTGAACAAAGTTAATTTAGAAAGAAAGAAGAAATCCACAATCTATTTTAGCCAGCATAACTAATATATGATATAGCCCCAGATCTGAAATACTCAGCTATTCTTGACCTTATGAAACCAGATGTGTGTGTGGCTGTGTGAAAAGTGAATTGGATAGGGGACTGGAAGGATGATGGAGTGCAGGTCAGGTGATATTATCATCCTCATAAGCCAACGGGGATCTGGTTGCCATGGAGTGTGCATGTGTGCAGAAGAGGGATGGGGGTTGGGGTTGGGGTTGTTGTCGTTGGTATTCCTGGAAAAAACAAACTGTCACATATCATTCCCATTTGGGCACAAAAATCACAATCGTATAATGTAAACCAAGCGGAAACTTTGTATTATAATACTGGTCAAAGGTTAAAGTTCGGTTGAGGGTTTAGGCATGTAGTGCTTATAGTCATGGTTAAGTTAGGCTAGGCCTCAAGGGAATACATGAGTGCCATTGTGTTGGTGTGTGTACAAGGAACTAATTGGTGACATGGATGACCTTCTTAAAGACACTTGCGTGCATTATCAGTCACAGGAAGAAGATGATGGTATTTGTATCAGTTCGCTGCACTTATTGAATTTGTATTTGTTTACTGCACTTATCCTATTCGTAGTAGTTTGTAGCACTTACTATATTCGGATTAGTCTGTTGCAATTATTGTTTTCGTAGTAATTTGCCTCTGCACTATACTTTTGCTCTGGTTTATGCTTTAAGATGCTTGTTTAAGAAAGGAGATGCACTTATGACTTCTGGTGACTAGTAGTTCTCTTGAATACCTATGTTGAACACACTTCCTGTAAGTCTCTTTGGATAAAAGCGTCTGCTAAATGACTGTAATGTAATGTAATGTAAATGTAATGCAATCAGGGGCGCCGCTAGGGATTTTGGGCCCCATGAAAAGAATCTTTACAGGGCCCCCAACACAGCGGCAAAATTTTTTGATGCTATTTTACATACAATTATGCATTTTAATGGTATTTTTGACTATCATTACCATATTTAGTTAATAACTTAGTGTCATTATTTTTTCTGTATTATAATTTCATCATCATTAGGGGCCTCTCTGGGCCCCCCTCCATCATGGGCCCCTAGAATCCGTCTCCTTTACCCCCCCTTTTCGGCGCCCCTGAATGCAATGGTTCAATGTAAGGGTTTCCTCATGAGCTACACTGACAAACTAAACAAAGACATCTAAATGTGAACATGCTCATATGACACACGTGTATTAATGTGTGAGAAACCTCCCATACACCTGAAGATGGCGCTCCATACCCTTGTATGATGGCCATGCTGAGTACCAGGGCGCATGAGCGGCTGTGAGAGAGACAGAGCTGCCGTCCTGCCTCCCTCTCCGGCGGTGTTGCCTCCCCGTCGCTGCAGTGCTTCACCTCCTGTCTCCTTCCTATCTCTCTCTTGTCTTGCTTTCCTCTCTCTCTCTCTCTCGCTTTTGGTACCCAGCGCCTCGCCTCATCCTCCTCAGTCTCCTCTCCACATCCAAGCTCTTCCTCCCCTTGCGGATGCCTCAGCCTTGCATCCCCGGCCCAGGATCCCGGCAAATGGTCGCCATCCCCGGCAACTCTGGACGCAGAGAAAAGGCGCACCGCTCCGCTGTGATCTGATCCGAGCACACTGCGGGTTTGACTTGAAGGAGAAGGAGGACCAGGTGCAGAAGAGGAAACGAGGGGAAGCCGGACGCTGACAGCGGCCAGGATCTCACTTCGGTAAGTCATCGCGTTATTTAGACTCCATGTGATCGGACAGAGAGGTTAGAAGGTGACAGGTCTTCAATGTGTTTGTTGTCGAGTATCATTCAAAAAAAAAAAAAAAAAGTAGGAGGTAGTTTTGTTAAAATCCAGAAATGTGAACATGACCTTTGGATGATGCATAGTGGGTGATTTGGTTTAACAATAATGCCATGCTTTAGATAACAAGCGTGCTGTAGAGTCCTCTCAGAAACAAGCGTCCGACTGGGCTCAGATCACCAACACACAGCAGATATTTGGCTCCAGTTGACTGCTGACCCAAATCCACCATTGGTTGTGCGTAAAAGTGCTCTAAAGCTGTGGGAAGCACCGTGTAAACAAAAGGGAGTATGTGTTGCTCTTCCTCGCCAGATGTTTATTGTTTCTATATAAGTTAAATCGTTTTTTTAATATCCTTAAACAGATTTGTACATGATGTTTTGGTATATGGTTTATTATTGGGCCGAACAGGTGCCTCAGGTGTTACAGTGCAGAATATTGCACTATTACTCATACGTCTCATTGTCCGCTGATAACCCACCAAGTTTGTGTGGAATTGCCTTTTGTCTGTAAGCTAGTCGAGCATGAGAGGTGATACAGGGATAAGACTATGGGTAAGACTCCATGCCATTCCCACAGCAGTACTTGTGCTTTGACGTTTGCAGGAGGGGGGATTCTGCGTTGGCAGTTTGTCAAGGGCGTACAATATATCCAGCTGATGATGTGGAGGGAGGAGGAGGAGGAGGAGGAGGAGGAGGGGGGGCTGGGACTGCTGCTGCTGTTAGGCATCCTGTGGCTACATGTTCAGCCTAGTGCATGTCAGCACTTGGGCAGGTGCATGATGGGCAGCAGAAGCAAAGAGAGGGAAAGGGTATTATTTTGCTCAGGTCTATATCACAATAAATCTTTTGAATTTCGGTCTGTGTCGCTTTGAATCTGTACAACTTTGGGTTTGAGATTTAAAGGTTGGACAGCTTCCTTTGTGTCCAGGTAAGCCTCCATGTGACAAGGAGAATACCATCCCCTCAAACTGACCTCTGGTGCATCAAAAATGGACCAGTCACACGCCATGTCCTCCACAGACAACCACTGCTCAGTCTGTTTCAAACCAGCACGTTATCCACTTTTCCTGGACTTTCAGTGATGCCAGTACCACACTCGCCTTACCCAAGAGCCCCATATCTTCAAGAACTTAAACAGATTTCTTTTAATTTTTTTTATTGTTGAAGGATAAGCAGCATTACAAAAGGCCTATCACTGTGGGAACTGTCTCAACAGTTCTTGTGCAATCTCTCTCTGTCTCCCTCAGACACACAGACACTCAGACACGAAGACACAAACACACTCCAAACCCTCTCTAAATTTCCTAAAGATTAGCTCCTTTTATGTCCAGTGAACGTCTCCAGTGGGCATGAAAAGCCTCGTCCTTCATCGCGGACACAGATTAAGCTAATTCACACAGCAGCGCAGGCCTAATGCCTAATCACTATGCTGCGCCTGCAGAACAGAACAGTCTTTATACTGTGGTAGCCGAGAGAGATGGAGAGAAAGACAGGGCGAGAGAGCAAAGGGGGGAAAGCTAGCCGCCGGTGACTATTGATCGGACGGAGGGGCTACTGGCAGGCGTCCACAGGATGGAGTGCTGACGACAGTCCAAAGAGCTGCTGGGATGAGCTGGTACTGCTGATGATAGGAGGGAAGAGTTTGAATCATAGTTATCCTCCCTGTAGCAGAGCAGGGGTCCAGGGAGGATTTGAAAATACTGTAACTGTTGTGAATTGCATTATCAATAGAGAGCGAAAATTGGGGTGTGGTTTGGTGTTGATGGTGTAACAGATCAAACACCTTTCCGTGACTGTCAAACCTTGTCATTCATGTATGTTTCACCATGCTGCAGGCCACTTATTGACACGTGAAATGAGCAAAGATTGAGATCAAGAGAGGGTTGAACTCCCTTTCCAAATGTCTGCTTTGATGTCTGGGTGCTTTGCCAAATTGTGTGCTGAAAGGATTGGCATCAAAACCATCTTTTCCCGGCTGAAAAGTAGCCCTCTTCAGCGTGTACGGTAATGCTTTGGCACACTGTACAGTATTGACTTTGAGAATCCATGTCAGCAATGAAATTTGATCTTCTGATTTGATCATATATATGATTTTATCATATTCTTGATAACAAGACAGGAATCTCTCAGTGGGATGGGACTGTTTCCAATTCTTCTACTTTCACTTGTTCCAGGAATTTTTCATAATTCATGCGATATGTAAGACAGCGAAGCAAGAGATTGTCCTACACCAGCACTACCTGGAGCACCTGTCAATGAGCAAGTGGATACATTTTTTACCACGTCCAGGGTTTCTTTTCTATACAGAAACCTGACCTTTGACCTCACCTGAAAGTGGACAACGCCAACAAGTTCTTCCCCACAGTGTCACACTGTACATTAATTATTTTAACATAGAAGATACACCCCACATCCATGTCGAAATATCTTTCCAATACCATATCGTTTTCATTTGTTTGTGAGAACCAAAATATTGTGTTAGATGACTGTTTAATATGCACAAATTTCTTTCCTCCAGAGAAGTAATGAGGCCCGCTGGCAAATATGGTACCTCTTTGAGGTGTGACACAAGCCCAGAGGCAACATCTGAAGCTGCTCATTTGTCAACTAGAGCTGGAAAAAAAGCTATAGTTGTATTGAATGTGTATCTTTTATTAGCGGTCTAGTTACTGGCTGATATGAAATTCAGCTCTAGTTATAACCTTTTCTCTTAAAACACACAAAAATAGATATTTTCTATAAAGGAGACGTCTCCTTATGTATTGTCCTTTCTATCTACTACAACTATGGGACTGAAATTAGAAAAAAAAACAGACCAAAGACAACTGTAGTATATGAAACACCAACAAGAAGAGTGAATGCTTTTCATTTTAACACTTTGATGTCCTTGAGCTCTGTTATGTGCCATACGTTGTTCGTCTTTTCTTCCATACGTTCACTAGAATGCAATGTGAATGGGCCTCAGGCAACTGGCTGACATTTGAACCATACTTGCCTATTGCATTGATTGCATCTTCATGGTCACAGGGGAGGAGCTAACTGACGGCCTCAGTGTGCTCATCAATCAGCCGGTTTGATGCTTACGTCGGTGACTAGATTCTTATGAGCTTGTTTAATGACATACAAAATACTGATGCGCCACTGCTAATGGACACTTTTACAGTACCCCCATTACTGTGGAATTGTTACAAGATTACATACATGTTACGCACCATTAAACCTGTAATATCACTCTTCTTTCCCCCAAGGGTGCTGAGCAGAGCACTCAAAATGGCTATCTTACGGGGATGTCCAGGTAATAGTCTAGATCTTACACTTACGTGCTCAAGTGTTTCCATGTGAGTCAGTCATGAAGTAGTCTAGGTATGATTGCTGTCTTTCCTATTATTAACCAGAGTGAGAACAATGATGCTGCACTGAGTTGGTCGATGAGCCTTCCTGATTTCTTATTTGTTACCCAGCAGCTTAAAAGTGAAATACTGGACTGGTTGTTTTTGAGCCCTTCATATCTGCATAGGGGGCTGCACGGTGGTGTAGTGGTTAGCACTGTCGCCTCACAGCAAGAGGGGCCCGGGTTCCCGGGCTGGACAACCTTCTGTGTGGAGTTTGCATGTTCTCCCCATGTCAGCGTGGGTTCTCTCCGGGTTCTCCGGCTTCCTCCCGCAGTCCAAAGACATGCAGCTAAGGTGCATTGAAGACTCTAAATTGCACGTAGGTGTGGATGTGAGTGTGAGTGGTTGTCTGTCTCTATATGTCAGCCCTGCGACAGACTGGCGACCTGTCCAGGGTGAACCCTGCCTGACAGCTGAGATCGGCTCCAGCACCCCTGCGACCCTTAACTGGATAAGCAGGTTACGGAAAATGGAGATGGATGGATGGATGGATATCTGCATAGGGAGCAGGTCCTCCTCCAAGGAGTACGCCATGTTGATAAAGGGGAGGTGTTAACGGAGCGGTATTCAGTTGATTGCAATCTCCAACGCTAGATGCCACTAAATTCTACACACTGCTCCTTTAGGACTGCATATGATAAACCAGAACATCTTTTTTTTGTACCTTTGACCAGCAGACACAGCTTATTGAGAATGGTTTAGGTGTCACCAACTCAGTGTGGTATATTTATTTGGGGATCCCTTTGTTCAACCAAAAGGTCTGGAGTCAAGGTCTCATTTTTATCACTTGAGTGTCCTTGAGCAGGACACAGAATCCCTTCTGCTCAAAGGATGTTGGTTTGTCACTGACCTTTTGACTTCTTTGCGAGGAAGGGGAAGCAGTGACAAATGTTCCCATGGTGGATCTGTTGCATAAACTACAGTTTAACAACAGGAAAATGGTCACCATGGGAATAGCGCTTAGAATGTTGAACTCTTTAAGATAGTATAGACAGGCTTTTTGCTGATATGACATGACCTCTTTACTTTAATGCCTTCCAGCACTATTAGTGTACCCCTCACCATCTGCTGACCTTGACATTAAATCCAAGAAAGATGGTGAAGATTATTTGTCGTTTAGAGGTGAAAGGAGAGGACAGTGTCATCTAAATACTGCATCTTATACTGTAACGTACAACTGGCCGGTTTGACCCGGGCACCTGCATATTACATTCCATTGGATCCAGATGGCAAGGTTAAAGCCAATATTTGTGAATGGGAAATTACTTATAGGTGATGGTTTTCCCCACTATGGGACAAAGACTTCGGTTAGCTTCATGACATCATCTACAAAAGTAGGGTCAAGCCCTGGCAGCAGTTAGGGATTCAGCTTTCTAAAGTCTCCCTGAGGATTTAATCTTCCCATCAGTGATCTATCACACTCCTCCTTCTTTCACTGCTAAAGAAAGTAAAGAAAGAGAAGAAGAAAAGTTGTCCGGCTTTAACAATGCTTTGGATTTATGGCTCGATTTCTACTGATACCACATGTAGTAAAAATATATGGGCTCATAGTACTGCAAGGTGGTAAAAGGTAAAACCAGTCACCAATTGCTGTGTATTGTATATTGTAGTGATAAATGAGAGCAGGACTTTGAGGAGCGCAGCAGGAAGAAGACGAGAGAGGGAGAGAGAGGAGGCAACGATGTGTCAGTGTTGGAATGAGTCCAGCAAAGCGGCAATGTGTGTGTGTGTGTGTGTGTGTGTGTGTGTGAGTGTGAGTGTGTGAGAGAGAGACAGTCATAGAAAGATGGGTGTGTGTGCATGCCTACCAGTGTGTTTCTGCCGCCGATTCTCCTCCCATCCTCTAATGAGCTCACTGCAGATGGGACTCCCTCTGTCAGCCCACTGCCCTGCTCCTCGCCCCCCACTCCATTATCCATTATCCACCCTCTTTTCCTTTTCGTCTTTAGTGCAAGGGAAAACGAAGAAGGAAAAAGGAAAGTGAAAAGAACTTGAAAAGAGAGGGGGTTAAGAATGCAGGTGAGAGATGAGGGACTTCACAGGAAGGGGGTAAAAAGATATGGGAGATGAGGTGTAAAGTGAAAGAAGGAGAGGCAGAAAATGAAGAGCTATTGACAGAGCTTGTTGGGGAGCGACATGTCCTGATGAGTGGTGACGAGAGGAAGTGGCAGGAATAGCTGATTGAGGGACCAGGAATCATCAAAAGCAAGAAGTGACAGAAAAATGTGATGAGGAAAAGCCTAGAATTGCACTATGCTATATTTACTACACTCAAAAAATTAAAACGCTGCATATTAAAACTTAATGGTATTTGTTCAGTGAAGGCCAAACAATGAGAGCAGTGCCTTTGTGGTTGCCTAGCCACGACATCACCTCTGTGCCTGCCACACTGTACTAGCTAAGCTGAATTAATAATTGGCTCAGCTAGCCAGGTCTGCCTGAGTTAATTGAGCATCAAAGAGAAGCCGTAGCTGGAGCGCAGATCATTTTGATTTCCCCAGGCGAAAATGTAACCCAGAGTTGGCTTGTGCATGTATGACTGTGGAAGTGGGCCTGTTTGTGTATGTGTGTGTGTGATTGTGATCTTTATTGGCCATTCATCCTCAGAATTCATGAGTCCACAGTTAGGGTAGTCTACTACTGTTTATTCCTGTTGCATGATTATTGGCTAAAACATCAAATCATGCTCTTTTCGCTGGCTGAACTTGCACTCTGGCCCTTTCGGTGAAATCTATGTGTGAGAAAGTAAGTAGACAGTGTCCGATATGTCGGATCGATCTTATGTTTAAAAATGCTAAGAAGGGATATGCAACAAGTGCCTCAGGTGTAAGGAAAAAATGTGAGAGCTGAAGTGAGAGAGAGAGAGAGAGAGAGAGATAGAGAGAGAGAAATATGGGCGTAATGATACGTTGCGTGGCAGGTAGAGGGGAGGAATATTGTTGTTGGCTTCATGTACAGTCTCTTTGCACAGCAACATAGCATCTTTCTGGCAGGTCAAGTGGGAAATAACATGTTTGATAGGCTATAAACACCTGCGCCTCAGTGTGTATGTGAGTGTGTCCGTGTTTATTTCTTTTCTGTTCCGTTAACGTGCACATCATTGCTTTTCTCTGTCAACACAGGGACAAACAGTGACATCAATGTGTAGGCAAGGGAAATATTAGCTGCTGCAATTTGGACTCTTGCTGGAAATGTCAGTGTTACAACTGCAGTTTTTATTGTTTGACAGTTTTAGAATATAAATCAAGTTTGAACAAATTTAAAATATCATGTATACTAATGTTCCAAATAATTAAAACGCAACCTGCGTAGTCTTATCTTGATAATAATGATAATAATATATGGCATTTTAAAGGGACATTTCACCCCATAAACAAAAGTACATATTTTTACTCTTACATGAAGTTTATTTATTAATATAGATTGTTTTGGTGTTAGTTGCCAAATTTCAGAGATATTGGCCATAGAGAGGTCTGCCTTCTCTCCATTATAAAGTGACTACTACGTATTTTTGATTTTGGGGTGACCTGTCCCTTTTAAGGGTATTGTGTCCATAGGCCAGTCACCTGCAGTTTTTTTATATATTCAAAAGAGAAATAAATCTCTAATCACACTGATGGGCTAGTAAATATACTCAACCTTTTTAAGAATTAAACATTCTATGAGATATCTCTTTGATTGGGCTGTACGTGGTGGCGTGGCTAGCACTGTCGCCTCACAGCAAGAGGGGCTCGGGTTCAATTCCCGGGGCTAGACGGACCTTCTGTGTGGAGTTTGCATGTTCTCCCGTGTCAGTGTGGGTTCTCTCCGGGTTCTACGGCTTCCTCCCAAATTCCAAAAAGATGCATCTTAGGTTAGGACTCTTGATTTCCCCTAGGTGTGAATGTGCGTGTGAATGGTTGTATGTCTTTATATGTAAACCCTGCGATAATCTGGCGACCTGTCCAAAGATGGATCTCTTTGATTCAAATGCAGCTATATGCTTAATGCTTAAGTCTAATGTAAAAAGCAGTGTGACAAAAACTAAGGCATGCAATATACCAGGAGGTTTGTGACACAAACCTCCGTTATTCTTCCAAATAGATGGGTTCATGTATAAAATATAACCTATACTTTCCATGTATCAGTTACTTTGTTTTTCTTTACTCATCTCACTCACAAGATCTTGGGTAATCCTTGATCCCCAACCCACACCCACCGAACACACACACACACACACACACACACACACACACACACACACACACACACACACACACACACACACACACACACACACACACACACACACACACACACACACACACACTCTCACTCACACACTGGTGTTTCATCTTAAAAGCTTGAGGCCAGCCAAGTGGTATAAATGCCACACCGGATGCCCGTGGTCGGATCAGCAGACAGCCCATCAGCAGCACACACTGATCCTTATCAGCTGCGTATTGCTGTGGCTACTTCCACCTGTCAATCAAATGCTCTCTCACATCCACAAAAAAGGGATTTGATGGAAATGATGGGAACGACAGAAACAGAAAGAGATAAGGCTCAGACCATTAATGGATCGGGCCACCTTATTTTATTGCCCTGGTGTGTGGGGTTTGTGTGTGTAGGTGTTTGTGTGTATGGATTTGTGTGGATTTGTGTCCACCTCGATCGATGGAAGAAGAAAGAAGAAGGTATAGTGACAGAGAGTGACATCAGAGATCAAAAGCAGCGAAAGGAATAGGGCAACATGAGAGGAAGACGAGACAGAAGGTGAGAGGTGCTGGAAATGGCAGCGCTACATGACATGCTGACTGAATTCGCAAGCAACCACCTGTAGGACACCGGTACCGCGGAGTACCATTGTACGTGAGGATTTAGCTGCGAGTGTTTTCACCACGTCTGAAACAGGAGGGGCAGCAGAAATAATGTTTTGACCGCGGGGCTTTTTATTAGGTTGTTTATTGATGTGTGTTGACACTGGAGAGCTACATCCTCGGCCGAGCCTCAGCTCCCGCTGTCCACATTATTCGATTTCATTTCACAGTCCCTGAACTAACAAAAGGCAGGGTTTTCTGTCTAGCTACACATTGTGCTTGTTCCCGGTAAAGCTTGTGTATGCGCTCTGTCCTAATATTCAGCGTTTTTATTTATGCCCAGTTCCTCCTGATGCATCCTTTGTTATACAGCACGCCTGACAACAAAATGCTTCCTTTTAACATAACAGGTTTCTTCTATTGGGTGTTTCCAGATTAAAATACGTGTGGAACTCCCGTGGACGGTTGTGCTGCAGAGAGCCAGGGGAACATTAAGTTATTCAGGAGTAAAGAATGATAAAGATGAGGTGCATGTTTTTGTTGTGAAGCTGGTGGTGGGCCATGAATTTTTAATATATATATATATATATATATATATATATATATATATATATATAAGACATCATGAAGAGGAATGCTTCATGTTAAGATCTGTACGTAAGCATGCGACTGATGCTGGAGCTACTTTGTAATGAAATTCATCAAGCTGGATGATGGGTAAATATAGTATTTTTCTTATTTTACGTCTAGAAGTCTACGGTGAGGTGTCAGTGGGGAAAGCTTGATATTTGTAATCTGTGCCCCTAATTACAAATCATCCTTTTACATTACTTATCATTTTAGTCAAATTTAAGTTTTTAACTGTTAAAATGTGTTCAAATGGCTTACTTAGCCCCTTCCCCTTCTGTCTTTAGAGGCTAAATATATCACAATGTGTTGTTTAACAGCCAACATCTGTGTATCTCAGTCAAGATCAAAATAAAACAGTATGAAGTTCAAATGCATACTGTTGCAAGATTATCAAGGGGACAATGACAATTGAACAGAAGTCATTTGAGGCTATGAATTCAATTAAGTAAATTGAGTTCATGAATAACTGTATTGAGATGGAATTTGAAGGGTTGAATTACTATTTTAAAGGAATTATTTATCAACAACTCCCCTTGTAGTTCTCTCTAGTTTACAGTGGGTGCGGCTTTAAATGTTCAAAGGCAAACAGGAGAATACTATTCATAAACCAACCATGGATGCATCCCAGATATTTTAATTGCATCCACGTTCCCTCACTTCCCTCACGCGTCTTTTCCTTGTGTCTTAGTCCCTCTCACCAGGGATGCATGGAGATGCAAAGAAACCATGCAAGGAGAGAGGAAACGAGGAAATATGTTTTTAGAGAAACAAGACATAATTTCCTCTGTAGTGTCAACTTTCTTTAAAATGTGAGTGTAAAAGGGATGCACAGAATTCCGGCATATTTTCTCAGCAATGGAAAATGCCTTGGTTACTCATTTGGCGTCAGATTGCCTCATAAATAGCATTTGACGTTACTCCATCGTCTGTGATATCTCCTACATGGTGACGTTACTCCATCGTCTGTGATATCTCCTACATGGTTATACTGTACAAATCCCAACAGTGGCCAGGATCTATAACAGCAAGTGCACATTCATTTCACTCATCTGTCTTCTGTGGCTTGCATCTGCTATGTATAATTCATCAAGCAACTCTCTGTTGATATCCGCATATAAATTAAGTTAGATATTGTGCAGCTCATGAATTTCTAAAAGCGTATGTACACGGCGGCACCACAGTAGTACATCAGCGGCTCTGCTGTCTCTCTTGCTTGCGAGAGAAATGGAGTGAAAAACATTTTGTGTTCTGGAATGTTTTCAATAGTGAAATGGGTAAAAAAATAGAAATAAAAAATGATGGGCCAAAAGCTTTTCATGAAATGTTCTCGAAGCCTAGCCACCCCTCACTGTTTTGCGTACCAATTATGGCTGGAATCTGCTGGGTCTGTTGGAGCTGTGTACTGTATCTTAGCAGCAGATAGCAAAAGGAGAACAGGGCTGCCTTGGCATGCCTGTGTCATTACCGTTCAATTGATAGTAAAGCACAATGACCAAGAGAAGATCAGAAAGCAGAGGTCGTTTGATTGTTTTAACCAACAACTAAGACTAAGAAAGTGAGACTGAAAGAACAGGTCTTGCTTGGGTTATTGACAAAGCTCCATTTATAAAAAGAAATGTAACAAAGTGTTGTGACCTGGTATTTTCTAATGCCATCAGGTCTTTAACTTCTTCTGTGAATTACGGTTATCTTGGCTCACACAGATTGTGTCATATCTGCATGCGTCACTGCTCATTTTAAGAGTTAATTTATATTTGCTGAAGGTTTTAAACAAATCAAACAATGCTGCTCTCACATTCTTAACCAAATGCTACAGTCATTTACAAAGACAAGATACCCCTCGCTGTTGTTTAGGCCAATTAGGCTCGAAATCTGCCAGCTCTGGGCTTGTGCCAGAGATTTGTAGTGAAAGTCTTTATTTGTATGAGAAAGGCCTATGAAAGGGATTAAAAAAAAAAAAAAAGGCTTGCAGATTCACAGAAATGCACAGAAATATCACAATTCACACACACACACACACACACACACACACACACACACACACACACACACACACACACACACACACACACACACACACACACACACACACACACACACACACACACACACACTCACACCATTTCTGTCACTCATCTCTCTTTTCTCCCCTTGCTTTCTCTCTGAGGACAGCAGATAGACAAGATGACACATATTCTAAAACCAAGAGACAAACAATTGATTATATACGCTAGAGTTGCAACAAAAACCCACTTTGCAGCCAGGGAATTGTGCACACAATCACAGACACATAGACTGCAGGAAAGAATAAGCCGTTTGCCAGAAAACCGTGGAGGTGGGAGGGTTGAGTTAGTATCTCCCTGCTCTGCTACCAGTTTGCTCATGTGATTTAAAATCAACTAATTTGAACTGCACTGCAGACGTGGAATGATATGTTTTTCTCAGTGTGTCTCTGCAAAGGAACCTTTGGCCTAGAGACGTTTCGGGTCTCTACAATAGATGAAATAAAACGATATTGATTTCACAGGCAAAGCAAGCAAAGCTGGGGATTACATTTATTGTAGGCAGGTTACCTTTTTTCTTCACCCTTATTTCTTGTAGATGGTCAATATTAGAGTTTCCACATTCAAAAGGTCACATTTAAATTGCATAGTTGTGGTTTTTGACTGTATGGCATTTACCATTTATTAATACCATTGTGTGCTGGGTCAGGAATAGGTCTCATTATGTTCACCAGCATTTAACTGTACCGCCCTTTAGGAAGGTCAGAGGTCAGACTTAGCTACGGGACAGTGTCCCATGAGCTAGGAGGCATTCAGTGTCTTGATCAAACACAATTCAAATGTGTGAATATGTAATTTTTTGAAAGCTTGAATCCCTCTATTTCTGTTGAAAGAGCGTCTCCCAATTCACCTGGACGCCTTTGTCTTTTACCTTTTCTCACGTAGAACACCAAGTGTATAATTATAAAAAAAAAATATGCCTTCTTTAAAAAATAGGATATAAAGGTTATAATCATTTTTATTCTGTATGGGTTGAAAAAATGGAACACTGATTTAGACCTTTTGCTCACGGATGCATGACATGAAGTTATTGAACTGTTGAATAATGAGGGATCACAAGGTGTAATGAAACCAAAGGCACAGTGAGGTGTCTGACTGATCTTTTGGAGGTTCTTAGCCCCCTAGCACGGCAACCCTTAAACTGATATGACGGTGTGTGTGTGTGTGTGTGTGTGTGTGTGTGTGGTGGGGGGAAGTTAGATCCCATCAAGTGTTTCAAAGCATTACATCACCTCCACGTCTTCTACTAAGAGAGTATTGCAATAAACCCTGTTTTAGAAAGAGTCAATCCCTCCCCCCTCCATAGTGTGATTTTGATGGGTCAGTGAAGTTAATTTTATGTTACACATTTGATGCAACCACACACGCGGCGGTACAATGGAAACACACAAATGTACACTCTTATGTTTTGTATACAGCGTAGGATGTTCTGCATGTCATGCTGTGCAGCGAATTGAATTTCCATTGGTGTTTAGTCAGGCAAATGTTACTCTTTCTCCCATTATGACACATTTTTCAAGGCAGCAGGAGACCAGAGAGAGTACAGAGGTCTCCACCAGCCTCCCCATCTGAGTCCCACCGCCCTCAGCCTCGTGCCCAGCTGTGGACACTCTTTGTTGGCAGACTGGTGGGGGCTCAGTGGAGACGGCACCATGTTGTGTCTGCCTCCTGCACATACTGTATGTGTACACGTGTTGCACTCGCACACACATACGGTGAATGTATCCCAGTGCACATACTGCATCAGTTGAGAAAACATACGCCTACCAATTGTTTTTTTCGTCTTGGCCATATACAACACTGCAGGGTAAATTGAGGGTCAGCAGGTTACCAGCAAGAGTCCAGGGTGCCATCGAGGTCCAGTTGTAGAGAAGCCATGGTAACTATTAGCTGGATTGTTTGGTTGCTATGACAGCATCACTGCGGGGATGGAGTGATAATGGGCCAGTAGAAGAGGCGATGAGACTTTGAGAGGTGTACATCAAAGTACAAGAAGAAGAAGTACTGAATCAGTTTGATCAATAATAGACATATAGATATTGTATGCAGTTGCAGTGCAAATGCCAGTGACTTTAATTTAGACTTATCAGCACACGCTGTCATTCTGACAATACAAATGTATTTTTTTTCTCATCTTTTAGAACTAATTTTAATATACTGGTATGTGTTATTCCCCTGGCTTGGCTGCTATATATTTTTCATTTTCATTCATATTTATTTTTTACATTATTAATAAATGTGACAAGGAATACCCAGATAGGCAGGATATCATTACCTGGGGCCTAGAGAGGAGGGAACTGATCTGTCATTAAAGCTGTATCATTATGACCTGTTGAAGGGGAAATATGAATTTGAATTTTTTGTAGTAGCAGCCTGTCATACATGTTAATGAGGGGATGTCATATGCCATGATTTTATAACAGAGTGACCTGTGATTGCTCAAATCTCTGAGCCAAACCTGTGGTCAAAGCAAAATCAATAATGTCATTAAATGGTAATGCAGAGCAGATGAATTTAACTCTAAAGTGCGATCAGAGTTATTGTGTGTTGTCTAGTATTTCTCTGTTGCCAAGCTGTGGACAGGAGAGGACAATAAGGCAGAAAAAAAGACCAAAAAGGAAAAAATGTGCTTCTCGATGTAAATTAATTCAGAGGGGTCCAAACTCACCTGATCTTAAACAAACATAATGAACATCTTCCAAGGTAAATACTTAGATATTTATCACCCCGAAAAAAACATCATCACGTTGGTAATTTTTGCTTTTGATTATTCTTGCAGCCTTTATGACTGTGAGATGGTTTTCTTTCGTAGAGTGTAGCAGTAATTTAGTCAGGGCATGTGGGTGTGATGCGGTGTGCATTCAAACGCAGAGGAAAAAGTAGTGTGATTTTCTAAAGACTTACAGAGTAGCTCCCACGAGTCTCTTCTTCTTCTTAATCTTTTTTTCCTTCTTCCCCCGCTTCTTCTCCCTCTTTTTCTCCACCGCATTTAAGGTGTTTTACAACAGATGAGCAAAAACAAGGACAAATGAAAAGCAATCTGGATCTCCTCATTTGGATCACAAGCTTTCTGATGGTAGCTACCCAGTCCTCATCCTCACAGTCTGACTAATTTAGTTAGGTTAGACTTAGGTCAAAAAAATGTGTTTGGGTTGATCCATATTGATAGACTTTTGGGATAATTGCAAACATATAGCTTTGTAATTTGCTGCAAACTTTGATTTATTCTTCCTCATACACGCATGTTCTTATTTTTTATCACGTGGTAATTTATGTTTACTTGAATATTATGACTGTATGACTTTAATTGTCTTATACCGCTCCATCATACATTTTATGATAATGTGTCCCCCGTTCTAGCAAAGCAGCAAAAGGATAAAATGGCTGCCATAGCAACAGCTAAAGATGTCATGCTTGGGTCTTGCATTGTCAATGTATAGTTATAATTATATTTCATTGTTTTAAAGTACTATTTCCAAAACACCTTGATTTCTTCTTATCTCTTTTGTTCACCGAATGCGACTAGACTAGCTGTGCTTGAAGTCTGCAGTGTATCAAGGTCGTCACATTGGGGCGATATGATTTTCACTCTTTGTGTTAAACTCTTGAACAACGGCACCTGAAGCGTTTTTTAGACTTTACCAATGCTCAAATAACCTTGATAGCTTCTTCCCATGTAGGCAGAAGACCAAGCTGTATGATGCTTCTAGGTGAGCTACACTGGTGAAAGAATAGATAATTGTGCGTTTCCTTTTTCTCTCTCTTTCTGAAGCGAGCAATGTATCTCTCCGTCTGTCTCTGTCCAATCTATTACCCACACACATGCAGTGGTAGAGGGTACAGTCAAGCCAGGAGGTTAACAACTCACGGAGGTCCCATATGTCTCCTGCAGCAATAGCAGATACTAAAAGCCTGATGGCACCTCCGAGGAACGGAGGGAAAGAAAGAGGAAGAATATCCTGAATGCCTTTTTAATGAGTGACAATGGAGTAGCAGGGAATCGACTCGACAAAGCATCTCTGAAAGTCACATTACGAGCGGTACGCTGTGATCTTCGCTCTGTTTAAAATAAATAAACGTGTATTATTCCAACACAATGCATTGGATTTATAATGAATTGAATGTTCGGTCCTGCTTCTGTTTGTGTGTCTTTGTTTTTTTGCGGTAAGCGTGAGTCAGGATTCAGGCGGAGACATCTCCTAACCTCGCTCGCTTTATTCAGATCAAGGAGAACGCTCCATAGTCTGGCTTTCAATTTTCAGGCATACACGTATCTGTGTGCACATTCTGTACGCACACACACAGTTAGACACTAACCAGCTGCCCCAAGGCCTTTTGGCTAGTGAAAAGGGACAGAGAGCTCTATTGTTTTCTCTGTGATTCAGTTATTACACAGAGATTAACACAGTGGAACTCTTCTGTGACACCCAAGGGCTTTGGACCCAGAGAGCGAGCACTGAATGGCTTTATCTTTCACTCTCTCTCTCTCTTTTTCCTCTCTCGGTAGCCCTAACTCCCTCTATTTCGCTGACAGACACACACACATACTTGCTCATGATGTTCCGCACTTATTCAGGCTTGCCAAACAAACAGTCGCAATTATGGCTAACACACACACACACACACACACACACACACACACACACACACACACACACACACACACACACACACACACACACACACACACACTCAAACACTCAAACACAAACACGTACACACACACTGCTCGTGCATTTGTCTGGAGGAATGTGTTCAGTGGCTGATAAGGAGGAGAAAAGGACAACAGCATTAGAACAGAAATGCCAGCGCAGCAACAGTTTAAAAAAAAATGAAAATTGCTCACAATGCATACACACACACACACACACACACACACACACACACATTCACATGTCAGACATATAGGATCATGTTATCATATTGCTGGTAATGATCTGACGGATGCTACATGGCGGGTGTAGCAGCAAACAAAAAGATGTTATAAAGATACAAAACAAATGAGAATTTGGATGCCCATTGATTTACATTACAAAACAGCCAAAAGACATTCAGATAAAGCGTTTGCAGCAGCAGTGATCTCCATGCAGACGATGATTGTCATCGAAGAGAAGACAACAGCACATGAAAGAAATGCAGAAAGAGAGAAGAGAGGGGTAGGAAAGGGAGCAATGAAGATCCTCATATGGAGAGATGGATAGAGGCGTAGAGATAGTGACAGTGAGAAAGGAAGAGAGGGAGAGTAGAGTAAAGGGATGACGTCATGTGGATAGGACTGAGGCTGCACAGTCCCAGTGGGATCTCCCTTTCTCTGACAGATCTACGGCATCACAGTGGGATCAAAGACTAGCAGCGAAAAGACTTTCAGCTCCGCACAGCTGGAGGAGCATGAAAAAAACATCCCAGCCTTCCATGTGTGCCCTCACCTCCATGTATGTACTGTTGCAAATAGATGTCAACCGTTCACATGCATCACACATCAGACTGTCTCATCCTATTTTAATCTATATCAATTCGCATCACAACACGTCCAACACATGTATTCTTTCTATTTTCACTATGTTTGAGATGCATGCAGTATACATATTTGATGAATTGATGATGTCTAAGGCTAGCTGTGGGATACATTTAATTAACTCAATTACAGATGCTTGTGATAAGGAATATAACAAGAAAAGTAATCTTCCCTTAAAGGATTGGCATCCACTGCAAAGATCTACCTGCTTTACTGACTTGCAATTGTGAATCAGAAACCTTTTTCTTCTTCTTTTTGTATTCAGTTGAGTTTGTCCTATAATGTGGTGGGTTATCAGATCTTTAGACAGATTTTACAATTGTAATGCAAGCATTTGATGAAGCCAGCATATTTCATTATTTCATATTTCTCTCATCTTTAGTTACAGGTGGTTTCATAGCTCTTATATGTAAATCCAGAATAGCTTTTGCAACATGTAATACTGATTGCAATGTGTGTGTGTGTGTGTGTGTGTGTGTGTGTGTGTGTGTGTGTGTGTGTGTGTGTGTGTGTGTGTGTGTGTGTGTGTGTGTGTGTGTGTGTGCTTGGCTTGGCTGTCTGTCATCTCATGTATATTCTGTATTAAATGTCAAGGTTGTGAGGGGTAGGATGTGTGTTCCCAACAGCTCCCGGCTTTACTTATCCAACTCTCAAGGGTATACTCTTCCTGTCATGCCACAGCAGAGCGTCTACATCGTGGCTTTATAGGTTTCATACTGTGGCGGGCTCTGCAGTCGACAGAGGCCTCTGCTATGGATGGAAATAATAAAACTTTATATTGTGGTAAGCTACAAGTGGAGTCGCAATATGTGCATCATCTGAGTTAAATTTGAAGCTGCTGTGTACTACAGTATACCTTATGCGAAGGCTCAATGTGTAAATGGCATCTTAAAATGAATCACTAATAAAATGCCACAGATGATATTTCCCTTAAGTGAAAACTTATGCGAAGGCTCAATGTGTAAATGGCATCTTAAAATGGAATTTCCTTAAGTGAAATGAAGCGTTAACTACTGGTAACTGCTATTTGTGTTGCGGGTTGCTATCAACAAGGCTGGTGCAATCTTCAAGGGCAAGTAAAACTAGAATGGGGAGGGGCAACTTTATTCATTTATTTTCCCATGCAGATTTTCCTAGCTTTTGCTTGATTTAAACTAGTGAGGCAGTATATATATATATATATCTATATACTGTACATATGTATCTATTTTGGTTTCTAAAACACATTGTTATGTAACCAATTTAAATAGGCTGTGTGCCTTTGTGTGAGTGCATGTGCAAGCAGATTGCGTTTGAAAACTCGCAGAGGCTCACATGATTATCAGACTGCAGCAGGGTGTCTGTGAAGTCTTCTCTCGCTCCCTCCCTCTGTCTCTCCTTGTTGTTCCTTCTTGTCATTTCTTCTTTCCCCATCTCTGTCTTTTCCTTTCTTGCTTCTTCTTGTATACTCCCTCTTTATCTTTTTATCCATCCAGCTTGTTTAGAATACTGACCTGTCACGTTTGATCTCGCAATCTCCAAGTAAATGTCCTACTTATTTAGTTGGGGAGTGAAATGCAAACAAGAAGAAAAACAACTGGAAGCTATCTCAAAAGGAGGCTGAAATGAGTGCAGAGAACAGGTTTATTGAAGCCCTATGTTTGCATGTCACAATTTTGAGCTTGAATCACAACATTATCATGTTAAATACAGTATGTTAAACAGTAAGATATGAAATGACCACCCAATTTTTATTTCGTCGTATATCTAATTCTCCTTTTTGGTCCCGCACTCTTTCATTAGCTCACAGGCCGACTCAGGCCTGCTGTCTCAGAGATAACACCCAGGTAAATGTTGGCCCCTATCCCCTTTGAATGCCAATCATATCTTCACGTACAAGACAGCCTGTGATGACTATCGTGGTCAAGGTTATCAACTGAGCCCAGTACAGCCTCATTGCTCTCTGTCTGTGTAATGTCTTATTCTGTCACACACTTCCCCCCTCTTCCTCTCTGTGTCTCAAATAAGTGTTTAAGATGGGATATGCTACTTTCCGAAGCACCCCTTTCAGCCCAGTCACGCTATCCCTCCACCTGTCAGAGGTGCTGGGAATGCATGTAATCTCCAGCATTAACAGGTTAGAGCTCTACAAAGTCAGTGGCTCGGATGACAATTGTGCAGACATGTGTGAGGGATAACTTTAGAGTGACGCACGTTGGCATTTCCTTGAATTTCAAGCACTTCAGAGGGATAACATGCTCATGTAGTATTTGAATGCAGATGCGTGTGTGTATGTATGTATATATATAGACTAATGATTTTGGTCTGTGTATAGTGCTTTATTCATTATATCAAAGGCTGAGGCTCTTTTTAATTACCTCTGTCTCATGAGCACAGGGAGAGAAACAATGGGGCAGCAATGTTTTTCAGCACCACGGATAGCTCCAGGATGTCCCTTCATAGCAAATAGCTGGTGTCTGCAGTTATATTTGGAGCTTTTTATGTCCAGCATTGGCTATCACCAGCCTGATTTCCACTACAGGGTCTCAAAGAGCCAGCCAAAGCGCACTCATTATTAATGTCAATCAGTTTCCCAAATAGCAAGGTTCGTTTTGGAACTAGTTGCCCACAGCCGTGAAGCCAGACTCTCCTCTCAATTACATTAATGAAGTTTTCTTTTGAACCGCTCGGGGTGGCCTCAGCCTGAACAAGCCACATTTGGCTGTGCTTTTGGGCAACGGGGTAATGATGCTTAATTTTTTCAGCCTGGCCAGCTGGATAAAAATAATGATTTTATTAGAAACACAAAAGCTCTATCAAATTACGTTAAAAGTAATTATTTCCTGTGTATCTCTACCAGTAAGAAAAAAATCTTGAAAGTGTAGATTGTCGCACTGGACATAGAAAGAAAGAAATAAGTTTGTCAGTGTCAAGATCGCCACTGTATAATAAGGATATTTGTAAAGCAAGTGCAAAAGGATCATTCTGGCTGTGTTCTCTAAGGCTTTCTAACATCCTTAACAGGAATTGTGGGTGAAGGTAAAATGTGGGAAAAGTGGTACACTAAAACATTTACCTTGAAATATAGAGGCATGAAAAAGATAGTGTCGGAGAAAAATGATATGCTGCCACACCCCAGGACTAAATAAAGATTTCTATGTTTTGTTACAAATTTGGCCTATCCCATAATCACAGACGATTCTGTGCATTGGCAAATGTTCAAAAGTTTGCTAACACTGTGGAATGCATATTGTTTTGTGTTCCCTTACAGGATTGCAAGTCCAGGACAATTTTACTGAGACTTCAAGGAAGCTTTCAGTGATTGTAAAGAAACAGTGGGAGCCATGAGTAGCCTTCCCTCGGGCAGCTACTAGCTGTTAGCATTTACTCCTCTATTCTTTTCTTACAAGACGGACTATATTTCCATTGCTATTTATGGATTTGGGGATAGCGCACATCATTATATGCATGCATTTGCGTGCTTCAGGGAATGCATAGTCTCTCAGCATATGAAATGGGTTCTTGCTCATGCAATGTGTCATTGCAAGAAGTGTGCTTCCTGTACTGTCACAATGCATATATAATATATGAAACAGTAACAATGATCCACAAGAACACATACAGTAAGCTTCTATCCCAAATAAGTAAGTCAGCGAATGAAAGGGATAGAAAATATCATTATGTTGTCTTTTTTCACACTAGTGAGGGCAATGCATGAGACAATTTGTTCTGTACATGCTGTATGTGTTGGGGAGTCTCTGATCCATGAACAAATGTGTTTGTTTTGTGATCGAGAAATGGATAGAAAAAAGAGAGACAGAGTGGACTGATGCCTGGCCTGCTGGCTGACAGACTGAATGATGTTGAGACAAATTATCCTGGATGATGGCATGACTCTGAGCTAATCCAGAAGCACTGGGCAGCATCACTGAACCATGTCATGCGGGATCATTCAGTCAGTAAAGTGTGACAAATGCGAATGGGTGAAAAACTATGTGAACTTCCACTGTACTGTGCACGTACAGTACGTTTAAACACCAAATCAACAATTGATATTTTATAGGAAATAACCCTCTTGTGTACCCTCTTTCACCAAAAAATACATTGCCATTAAAGGAAGACCACATTTCCCAATAAACCCAGTCACTTATTGTAGCAAACACAACTTTGTTACAGCCCTTGCTCCTCTAACCCCATGCAAGATTTTCCACCTAGTAGAGAAAATGGGTTTGGTGAGTGTCGGGGCTGCAAAGGAAAGAGGACTGTTTGTTTGTATCCTGTGTGCGTGTGTGTAGTTGGCAGCATGCTGATTATAAGGAGATTATCAGGTGCACATTGTTCTGACAGGTGTGAAGGGAGTCAGAGGGAGGTGTGAGACAAAAGAAAGAGTTGAGTCTCAGGAAAGGAAATGCCTGATTTCCTCCCACCTTCACTCCTACACTCTCCTTCATCTTGTTTCTACCCTTTCATCTATTCTCCTCTTGTCTTATCTTCAACTCTTGTTTTTACTCCTTATTTACCTGATCACTTGACCTCTCTCGCTCACACACTCTACCATTTTCTCTGCATTGCATAGTCTCCATCTTTGTTGCTGTGAGGGTTGCGTGACTTCCTGGCTGTCTCCCGTTTGGATTTCAGAGGTGTCAGTGGCATCGGTGGCACGGTGCCTTCCTGCTGACAGCTCTGTCTTTGTGGAGGCGACAATTTGATTTAAGACGTGTTGATAAGCCATGGTATCTAGTACTCTGCCAGTCAAGGTGATGGAAACCTGCTTATTAGCAGTCATTGTTTCAAGGCAATAGACACAGTGTAGCATTTGGAATCACCAAAAGCTTTATACCTTTTTTTGCCCCTCACCAGTGTTTGCTTGCATTGTCATCTTTGACTCTTTACTGAGACACAGTCAGGTTGAAGTTTGGATTCAAATTATTTTTAAGTTAAGGTTATCGCCAGTGGAGTATTAAGGGTGCAATTCAATTTGTAAGTGAAGTATAATGTCTCAGATCCCACTGGTCCAAATGGGATGAAGCTTGAGAGACATGACGCATCTTGACACTGTTAATGAAATGTGTCTGCATGTATGGAGAATGACATGCTTCATGGCAATTTGTACAGTACATTCAAGATCCAACTTCATATTTTCAGAACATCAAATTAATTTGCAAACAGATCTATATTACTTTCGAAATGATGTGTGCTTTGCTTATCTTTAAAGGGACACGTTTCTAATAACCATTCAGTCAAACTCCTCTACATGTAGAGACAATATAGTAGATCTGGAAACACACTCTACGGCGTCCTGCCTTCCTTATGCCAAAACAAAGAAAAAAACAGACTGTAGGGAGGAAAGTTTACAATATTTTGTGGAAGAAAAAAAGTTTGAATACTATCAGCCTGTATTCTCTGGTTTCTCTGACTTTCGAAGCAGAGACTTCTGACTTTGTATGCAGATGGTTTCTCCTGCATGTCTTCAAACCCAGCACCCAATCTAGGTCAACCATCTCGCTGCTTCCCAACTGCCAGACTGAGCTGTGTGCATACTGTATATGTGTGTGCGTCTATGCGCTACACATTCAGCACTCCAGGCTACAAAAACAACAACAAAAAATGAAAATATATTTGCTTTTTCTCCTGTAAGAGAAACCCATTGAATATTAATTTTCGCTACAGAGGACTTTCAAATAACTGGTGTACTTAGAGTAATACAGTGGAGTATATCATATAAATGCTATAGTAGTAATAGCTGGAGGTATTGATTGAAATAATCAATGTTGCTGTCTCTGTTGACTGCTCGCACTGGGGCTTTTGAAAGCGTGCAAAACAGGCCTGAGGCATTAGATCACAGTCTGTGACCAGCCTCCTAAATCAGCGGAGCTGCTGGAGCCATGAACCACACCCACCTCCAGTCTTACTCTCCGCTCTGGTATCGCCTCTTCTGTTTTTTTTGTTCATTTCTCCAGGGGAATATATACTCGACAAACCGTCATTATGCTTTTTCAAGACGTGCATATGGACGAAACACTTTTAGTCCATTTAGCCTGGGACTGCATAAGCACTTAATGCCTCAAATCGACAAAACTCATCTTTTGGATAATTGTGTGGTTATTTGCAGATTTGCACAAATTAGTTCACATGCATGAATATAAATATATACATGAATGATTTATATTTGTGATGAATGTGTGTGTATGCATTCGTAAATGATAGGCACTTCGTGCCAGAAGTATACTGGTAATGTGCCCACACAAATATGGAAATGATATATGATGGTGTAATCCTGAAAAAAAAATGGTTTAGATTTAAACACAAACCTACAAGAAATTATTCAGCCATTGGAAAACTGTGTATTATATTTTTGACTGACGCTAAAATTTGGTTGGCTGGTAAACTAAATCAATGAAAATAAAAACATAAAACCAATAGGTGAAATCTAGCATTTATTTTGTCATTTCTGTACAAGGTTTACAAAATCTAAACTAACAGAAATGTTGTTTGTTGACAAATATGGAGAGTGTTAAAAATAATTGTATATCCCACTTGTATCTCTTTTGGTTGTTTTGATGTTATTCACATCAGTTCATAACAATTATGCATAAAATAATATTTGATCTATTTTTAGATGTGGGTGCGTCTGCATATTTAAAAATGTTGACGTGCTTGCCCACGCAGGCATACATTGTGAGTTGTGATGGGGTGTGAATGTTTGTGTGTGTTTGTCCAAATGCATGTGCCACACAACCTCTCCATCTCTCCGCAGTGCTAACTGCATGATGCATTATTCAGAGTTTAATATTAGACGTTACATAGAGGTAAATTGGACCTATCAATCATCCGAGACATTCATATGTGGCAGACCTGGGAATGATTTTTGAAAGGCAAAGCAGTGTTTGGAAATCAGGAGTGATTGGCTGGGGAAATTGCGTGTGGGAATTCTAATTATTATTTCTGCATCTCTCAGGCTTTGCCTCATTCTGATGACATTAGCATTATTAGCCGTATGTTTGGGACAATTATTATTTGAACTATTGAGGATGCCGGTGAAGTGCACACAGCTAATGAGTTGCAATCAAAACTCAGAAAGTCAGACATATCTATCAAGTCCAATTTACATGTCTCTCATTTTGAGTTTCAGAAAGAGGATTAAATAAATGTTTGCTCACCATTTCGTATGGAACTATACTGATTTGATAGCCGTCAAATTGTATTTGAAATTCTAATTAAATGGACAGATTGGCATGAGTCAACTTTAATGGAGCATGATGCTTAACAGCAATAGATAGATAGCACTTAGACCCAGGGGAATAAGTCATTAACAGCTGTGTGCCTGTGAGCAGGTGCATGTGCGTGTCTTTATTTGAATGCTTGTGGGTTAAATAGACACCCAATCAGAAACCATAATTTTCAGAGAGTGGCTTTGAGTCATCTTGTGGTCTAATATGCATGAATAGCCATATCACACAGAGCCGTTTCAGAAATATTTGTCTTTGAAACGTGATACAGTGTATTAGCTCTTTGAGGCCAATTAAAGCATGTCAAAGGAAATACTGACTGAATACTGACTCCATCCAGTGCACAACAATATTTATTTGTGTGTTTTTCTTAATAGAGCTGGTCCTCAGAGAGTAAAAGCCCTAGATCATGGGTTGGGCTCAAGAACCAACTCTGAATTGGAACTGGTTTCAAACTTATTAGGAGTGAATATTTTGTTAACAAAAGCTGTAAGTTCTTCACTTCAGTCAGCTGTTATGCACATACACAAAAATATAGTGTTTATTATGTGGCGACCAAAGCTAGTACCTACCAGTGTGGCCGAGACTTCTTTGATTGTAGTTTTAGCCTTCATTGTTGGTTTGGAAAACCAGTCTATTCGTCAATTGGGCCACTCCACATCTACTGCAAAATGTAGCTAGTTTTGAACACTGTAGTTTTTTTTTTTTACATGATGTGAATGTTGTATGACATGTTTGGAGGTGATGTGACACATATGAGAACCATTATTAGTGGCCTGTTTTAGCCAACTTTCCTGGAGTGTGGAGCAGTAGATTGACAGGGAAAAAAATCCCTGCTAAATTATCTTTTATTATTCTTGTTACTCTGAAGCAATTCATTAGAAGATGCAATTTCCATGATGTCTTGCCGAGCAGATTCCCCAATGCAATGTTGTGTTTAAATCAACTAGTCCTGATATTAATTCCTTTCTTTCTTCATCATACCTGTTGCAATTTATCAATACAGGTTTGACAGTTTCCGTTTCAGTACAGTGTGTGCATAGTCCACTAGGGTGCATGCCTTTTGCACAAATAATGATTTGATGAATAATTCCCACCACTGCAAATAAATAGTGAAATTATATTATTGGAAAAATAATTAATGATTAATAATTCCACCACTGCACATTTGATGAACGACCACACATAAAGTGAAACAATATTATACAATGTAATAAAGTCATTTGCAAAAATAATTTATTCTGCAGGAGGATTCAACCACATTTCACATCCCTTAAGAACCTCCTTCTTTTTGTTTAGCCATCATACAATTCTTCCCAACCGAGATTGCATTTCAAAGCCTTGTTAATATTTCAACAGTGTCATTTCATGTGAAGTGGAGAAGCACAATTTTTATTGTGTTCTGAGTCCTTACTTACCTCAACACGCTGAGGACAATGGTTTCCTCATCACGCAATACTTGGGATGTGGCCTGGGGATGGAACAGAAGATCCAACTAAAAGAGACAAAGTATGAAGAATCTCTTAAAGTGCATTTAGAATTAATTATTAATATTAGGTACAATTAGTAAAGCAATAGGGCGTTTATGTTGAATTTTGATGCACAGATACTGTATGGGGCCCTAAACAGCACAACCCCTCAATCTATTTTCTGAGGACAACAGTGCGATAGGGATGAGAAAAATTGAGAGGTTTTCTCGAAAAATGTAGTTACTACTTTTATTCAGGAGAAGATATATATATATATATATATATATATATATATATATATATATATATATATGTATGTAACACAGTGAAACAATAGCTGTAGCCTTTGAATTTAGGCCCACTTTATTTGTAATATCTGTAATATCTGTAATATCTGTGAGTAATTAATGATTAATCTGTTGGCATTGCGTATTGCAACCAGGGGACACAGCTAGCTGCAAAGATTTAAAATAATAAAAGTTAGAAGAGGTAAAAGGAAGAAAAGAGGATAAAAAAGAGAAGTTAAGGTCAGAGGGGAGAGCAGGGCAACGCGGCCAAGCTTACAAGGCTTGGAGTCAGACAGCTGACAGGTCACGGGGTAAAGGGAAAGGACACCTCATTGAACCTCAGAGGAAGGTGCGTGCATGGGCCGAATGTGTGTTTATGTGCGTGCGTTGTTTGTGAGCACGCACATGTTCATGTAAGGTGTGTTCAGCCGGAAGGGGGCAGGTGTGGAGGCCTGTCAGGTCGTGGTGTGAGCATGGATCAGAGGTGCCCATCCTGCCAAATCCTATAACTCAAGGTGTGACTCACCTCTGTGTTTGTGCGCACATTCATGTGTTTTTTGCCTGTGTGTGGAGCAGAAGTACTTTTTTCAATAGGCCCTTTTCACAGCAGCCATTTTGACAGGTCACTACAGGGTCAACACAGGTGTAATTGATTAGATTAATAGGGGTCCCTTTCTATTTAGTGTTTCAGAGCCATTCCAATCAACCAGAATGAATGCCCCACCTAAAAGGAACAGTGCCATAACTAATGTTCTCGACCCTTCTATGACTTGTCAAAATGGCTGCTGTGAAATGGACCTATTGTGAGCAGAGGGTATGAACAAAGCAAACCAATTCCCCATTTTTTTATATAAATGAACAACCTTTCATTAAACCTGGAATCTGTCATTTAAGCCTTTAAACCTAATGCCAGAAGCCCTAGTATCTGATACTCAACTCCAAACCCTCAACCAATATTACTGCATTCAGTATAATCGGTCGGCTAATTGGTTTATCAAATCTATTTAACTAAATAGTAATTTACAAGCAAATATTCTGCATATTGTTTACAATCACAAATCAATCTCAGTTGCATGATATGAGATCATTTTATTCTCAAAATAGAGTCTCGTTTTTTGGCCCAATCCTAATTGGAGTCCTGCCGTTAGCTAGTCTGATACTGATACTCAGCCTTAATGTTGATTTAATGTATATGTAACGTTATTCGTAATGTGCTACTTGAGCCAACAGCATTAACAATCCATTAAAATATACCCAGATTGGCCCCTATACAAATCCTTAGGATTTAGAACACTTTATCCACCACAGCATATATTCCACGGTGCAACTACCAAGTTAATGCTTGCGTGATTAAACTAAGGCTATTTTAAATTTGAAAATATGTAAAATGCTAATTATACAAATACAAATAAAGTGAAACATTAATAGGTGCAGTAGGTGGATAATGGATTGAAGAAAAACTGCAACGAGAAGCTGATGTATGGACCAACAAAATAGTTAATATCCATGTCCCCTCAATGTTGAGTTGTTGTTGAGCCTGAAAAGGAGATATATGCCTGCATGATATACAGAGTAAGATACAGTAGCTCTTTGATTGCTTGTAGATGTAAGTAGTAGTAAGATGGGCAATTTTTTTTCCTGTTGTGAGTTTTCTTCCTGTTGTTTACACTTTGTTCTCAAAGGAACTCGGCCAAACACTGGGATCTCTACCATGCTGTCATAAATAGGAGACTTTGTCCAAGTTTTTCATGTCTTATCTTGGCTTGAGCCAAATGAAATGTCAGGCCATCATTCCTACTCAGTTCAACAGGAAGCTGCGCACAACTCAAATCAGCTAGAATGTGCTGCAATTAAGTGTCTCCCCAGAGCCACAAAAGCCCCCTTCTAAGCTGAGGCTGCTGTTACATTGTACCCCGCAGGACCTAACACATCAATTCAATAAAAGCTCAACTGTGCCTGCCGACAATTACCCAGGAAAATACACTGGGGTGGTGGAGAATTGTGACATTTGATGGCGATCGTGTTGCCATTGGGATTATCTCTGAAGCAGCCAATATACAGGGGGCCAACTTTGCAAATTTCTGAACACAGCACCTGTCTGGACACTTATCACAAGGGGTTTGTGCCTTCTCTTAATATGAATCTCTGGCTTTTCCCGGACAATAAATGGTTCACAATGATGCAAATTGTTGTATGCAGAGGCTCAAAAACTGCTTTGCTCCTGGTTTTGGATCAAGTCATTTTTTTTCTTGTAGTAATTCAGGTGATTCAGTCTTTGGCTATAAGAATTCACTTATCAAAATCACTCACATCTTGCTTCCTTTCCAAAATGTTATTGTATTTGTGGCTTGTATTTGTGGGTTTATTGAACATTGTGAATATAGTGTCAGAAAGCCTTGGGATGTCACTTGGAAAGCAATAATGAAGGCATTTTTCCTCTACATGTATCAGTGTTAAACAGACAAAACACACAACCAGTGGGTACAGACATTGTGACAAAAAAGGTGTAACTAATATCGGCTGCATTTAATTTAGGTGTGCCAATGCAGGGTCTCTGGTATTGTGTCATACTGACAACCATTACTGAATCAGCGAAATGGAAAGAAGCCATCATTAATGTTATTAGTCACAACTGTGATTTCTCCTGCCAGGAGAAAGGTCTGTCATGCCTATTTCAAAATACTGTAGGTTTAAGAACAACAAACGTAATAGGATGGTTTGTTGAACCAAAACCGAAACACCACAGCACGTAACTGTTGCCAAGGAGCTGGAGATTAAATAATTGATGGAGCATAGGTTCATTCACTGCATTGCCGGAGGGGTTCCACAATGACGGTGAGGTGAGTCTTTCCTATTCCCTCTGACTTATAGATTTGGCTCATTCAATAGTATGGCAGTCAGCCAGCCGGTGTAACATGGTCTTCGCTGGGGTTCTGGTTGCTCAGGAGCCAAACTCTGGTGACTCATCTCCACTCAGGAGGGGAGATGCCAGACACAGTCGTGGTGTTTGTCAGTGAGAGTGAAAATAACCATCTGCGGGCCATCTCGCTAGCATCTTTTATTTACCGACACCACCCTGTCTGGCCTGCTGTCTGTCTGTCTGTCTGCTGGCTAGCTGACTGGCTGATTAACTGACTGGATGTTTGATTCGCAGGCTGTCTGGTTCTCTCACTGACTTTGTAAGCTGACTTGCCTGACACTAATGGGCTTACATACCCTCAACGTCTGTCTTATTATCTCCAAATGACATTTCTGTAAATATTTGCTCTAAAAAAAAACTGCTTAAAATTGTAAAACACTAATAAAATATATGATTGAATTTGCACATCAGGCATGTAAATACACCATTGTGTGCTTTCAGAATGAGTGGGTATAACTAAAGACAGCGCAGCTTTGGATCTCCCAATCAAACGTGAAAAGTTAAGTGCGGAGACTCGTGGCAAATTGTAAAGTAAGAGACTCCATGATGAAATCCCCCTCTCTATCAGTTCATTATTTAGTTTTCCACTGAAACCGTGGCCGCTGTATTGACAAAATCCGGTCCCCACGGTCTGTTCTCTCTAAAACTCGCAGACCAATTTCCTGATTTCTCTGACTTTTTATCTCTCTCTCTCTCTCTCTCTCTCCCTGTGCTCTTAGCTCAGATGGAAAAGAGACACAGAGGCTTTTTATTGATCATTTAAAAGAATTCCAATGGATGATAAAGAAGCACATTTTTACATTTCATAGATGGCTCAATTTAGAAGTGTCAAATTATGCATCTGTCACCTGTAGTGCATCCATCCCTTATGATGAATTTCAGCAACGAGGAAAGACAGATCTATTCATGCAGGACTGATATTATTGTGTTACAGTTGGCGAGGTGTTGACGGTTGAAGATGCAAATGTTATGCTTTTAGTTTTGTTTTTTTCAATTGCGAGAGAGTCTCAGTACTTTGAAATGAACTAGTCAGAGACAAGCATCACTTCCCTCTATCCTGAATAAAGTAATTAAAATCGTGATAAGTGGGGCATCACATTTTAATGAGTCTACCAGGACCCCTATTTGTGAACTGACATACTTGCATGGACACAGGTGAGAAGTGTGATACGGTGTGTGTTGCAGACTAATTGCTGTATTTATTTAGACTCCAGGCTTTGGTATTCAGTCAAGAACCCACTGTGTCCACAGTATTGTCGACACAGTGGCATATCTAGAAAAATATTCATGGGGTGGAAAGAGGGTGGCATGAAGACTTTAATGATAGGCAGAAATATGTGTATGCTGATTTCGTTTCAAACAGTAACATATATCAATACATGTTTTAAAATAGGTCCTAAATGAAGATATTTCAACTTCAAACATTACATTAGTGTGGAACACGAGACAAGCATTCAATAGAAAAACCAAAAGGTGTCATGAGAGATCAATAAATTGTTGTATTCCCAAATAGGAAAATTGGCAAAGCTTACCTTGAATGAATTAGACTTCAGTCACTTAGTTTGGGAAATTGAAAAGGTTTTGCCACTTTTATCTGAACACATTTCTTCTAGTCTCCCCATATTGTTCTGTTTGCAACTACAATCCATAACTGGTGAAGTGCTGATTTATATGAACGGTTTGGTTAGCTAGTCGCCTAAATTTTATTTGATCGATTTCCGGGAATGCACCTAAGTAAAGAATGATTCCTCACACATTTGAAATTGTAACAGAAACTATGTACTTTAAATTCCGTTTCGGCGGGACTTTAAACACAGTAGATTTATTAGACTGGCTGTAGGCTTAACAACTGGATTGCTATAGATATAACCCATATTTACTTGCCCTTTTTTGTTTTATAACTGCTTAAAACTTCATCTTAATCTTGGTTTTCTTTCTTTGTGTGGGTTTGTTCACATTAGCAATGCCGGTGCCAGAGCAGCCTGCAGAGCAGGAGAAGGGGGCCATGGTGGCCCCTGTGATGCCAGCCTCCAATGGCGAAAGATCTGAGACGGAGACGACATCCTCCATCCTCGCATCTGTCAAAGAGCAGGTAGGAATTCTCCATTGTACATGTGTGTTGTACATGTGCCAAACCTGTTGTGTGTTTCACTTTGATGAGAAAAGCCCATTTCTACTTTTGGTTGCCGCCTCTGGCTCTTTCCCTGTTCTCGACCCTCATAGCCCTTGAACAGCTTGCTATGAGGAGGTTGTCACTGTTATTCAGGGAAAAAGGCACTTGGCTGCCTTAATGTATTTAAAAGCAAACCAAAGACAGATTAGTGCCAAGGGAATACTAGAGTGTAATGGATGGAAATGATGGAGATTACGGGGCGAAAGCTGTTGCCAAGTAGACATAATTGAAAAAGTCATTAAAATCAAGGCAATTACTCGACGGGGAACATTGGAAGGTAGCTGCAGCGCTGCAAGAGGTCAGGCAGAGTCCTGATGCTGTCTGGCTTCAAGTAGGGAAAGAGGGATGAAAAGCAGGACGTACAGAGGGGAGAGGAGAAAGAGCAGATGGGAATTAAAAGTCAGGATGGGTAGGTCTGTTTGGTGTGCGTTAGGAGGGAGTTGGGTGCAGGACAATAATGATTTGAATGTTTCCCATTGGAAGCATCTCACTAATTCTATAAGAGATTTGTGTTTAACCTTGGACGTATTCTTTGTGTAATGGAATTCTGTTTCATTTGGATTTAGCTCATCAGCAAATGCAATACGCAATAGATTTATCATTTTGCCTATCTACATTGACTCTGAAGTTCTCCTTAATTTAATACCGCACAATATTCCATTTACCCTTACCAACCGAAGGACAAGTGCTGATGGCAATTTATGCTGTTTTTCCTCTTGCAAATGGCATTCATTTGTGTGTTTTTTTTTCTCTACATGAGAACCTCTCAGTGCTCTCACATTAATGAATCACTGAACCATGCAGGGTTTAGTCAGATCCATCCTTTGGACCAGATTTGAACCTGCAGCTCACCCCCTCCCACTGGGAGAGCAAATATACGGAAGTTACCCAAAAGGGAATACATCACAGACATGTAGCCATTGTTGAAGCCTTATTTCCTTGTGCAGTGCGACAGCTCTAAAAACTCCTCCCTTGAGGAAAAATGATCTGAGCATTCAAAATTACCTCCTTGTTCAGTCATCAAAATGTAACAAGAATGCCTTTGCATCCAGGTTTTCAACAACATGTGTTTTTATGCTACAATAAGCCTAAAATAAGCCTTGGAGGAGGAATACTGCAGTGACTGCTGGAATGTATTTTTCACATCGGAAAATGCATCTTTCCTGAATCATTGAAGCAAGCCTGATTTAGTCAGATCCGTACACTTTCACTGATACGCACCATACGTAGCGAGTTGAAAAGATATGTAACTCGATTGCTGTGGGATTTTTTCTCCAGCCAAATATTTTGACATACTTTAAAGAAATGCACAGGACAGGTCACAGGGTTTTTTCTGCATGCAAGAATCAGGAGGCGGCTCTGATGGGTGTCTTCTTGGTAGACACCATTTTCTAACAAGCATTGCACTTGATTCGTAACGGCTACTGCGTTCTTAAACTCAACCGGTTATTATCAGACATCAGTGTGTTTACTTGGAAAGATTACTGTATATTTCCCTTTTGATTTGTTTTTCCATCGTAAGTTTGGTCTTAAATTTCATTAAGAAGTGGTATTAAAAAGTCATCACGACACCATTTTCTAACAAGCATTGCACTTGATTCGTAACGGCTACTGCGTCATCACGCCAAAGAGATAAAAAAGAGCCGTCTGTTTTTGGCTGGACCACAGAAAAAGTGAAAGCCAGTGGAATCAAATTGTCTCAAATCATTGTGGTCATATTCTCAGTCTGAAATATACAGTAGCTTTATCTTGTCGTGTGATATGCTTCAGTACACTTTAGGAACAAATATTACTTGGAATGCTACAGAAACATGTAGATGATCATTTCATATTCAAGGATTTACATTACAGATACTACCACTGACTATCCCTCCAACAATTTGGCCCCAATTTAGCACATTGACCTTACAGGACGGTACACGTGCACTTGTGTGCGTATGATCAGGATGGTGCCACCTCTGTCTCATTTTGAACCAGAAAGAACCCTGGTCCATTCTCATTCTTCCTTTTCTTTGTAGACCTGTAGGATGCAGCTGGATATGGGACACATTTGGTTCCAAAAGGACACAAGCCTTAATCTGTTGCTTCAGAGCTGGCAGTAGGAAATAAATAAGACATTCTTGCTGACGGATCCTTGATTGAGGTATTCAACCTCCAGGTGCTCCAGTCGAGCTGATTAGTGGCCAGCAGTAGAAGACAGTGGCTTGTACTGAATAGTTACAAAATAAAAATGGCTCTACAGTAACTACATTAATGTTAGACACAACATTGTGAAGCTAATAATCAATTTAAGAGATCAGAGGAGCAAGCAAACTGTTATTTCTCCACAAACAGTATTGGCAGACACATTGTAACTGTGTCAAGTCCTGGCATCATAATGTCTCTACACCAGAGACACCAGAATACATTTCATGTATTGATTTTGTTACAAAAAATTCCTCTATAATCAATATTTGCAAACAAACACATTTTTTCCCCAGCTTCCACGGACCTTTGAAACCATTTCAAAACATTGTGGATTATTTCACAATTGCTATCAACTGTAAAATATTTTTTTCTTTTGATTTTCCGCCCAGTCCACGATTTGTGGCTTTTTGTTTGCACTAGCTGTGTGCGTGTGCTCACTTGTGTAATATATGAATGATGTAAATGTGTGATAAAAGGTTAAATCTAAATATAGCTCTTACATTCTATGTCCAGGTGTGTATGCATGTGTGTGTGTGTGTCCCTGCATAATACTCCGGTAACCCAGCAGGCCGACTCCCGTCGGGGCACATCATCATGCCTAACGCACACCTCTCTACATGGTGGTGCACCGTCGAGGATACACACATGGCTTGGCTTCCTTTTAGTAGAAGCCATCTGTCCGCTTGTGAGTGTTTGTGTGTTTGTGTGTGTGTGTGTTGCTGGTGGTTAAGTAAAACGTCACATGTGGTGTGTTCATGTTAAATAAATGATTTCCAACCACCCCTGTTGACCCTGGTGTTTATTAAATGATTTCAAGAATGTCACACTTAGATAGGGAATTAGTTTTTACAATTAATGTATGCAGTGTTCAGGTGGTGTATGTAGATGATGGCTGCATAGACTGTCTGTGACACCACTCCTTGGGTTATAAAGAGATGTGTTAAAGCCCTGAGTTATGCTTATCTGCTGTTGTCTTGTTAGTTAGTGGGAAAGAAAATCCAGATTTGTGAAACAATATTTATCCTAAGTATAACAGACATGACACAAGCATGTTGCTATACTGAATTATATGTTTGCACTTTATATTTCTCCTTCTTTTTCTGAACTCTGCGTCACCAGAGGAAACTAATTGAACAAGCGTCTGATTTCTTTCTCTGTGTCCATATTCACATAATGGTTAGTGATAAGACTTTATTCAGTCAATGAAGAAAAGAAACACAGTGCATTAATGAAAACCAAGGACGCAACACCACCGAAACCTACCTGCAGCTTAAATTTAATTCTTGCCTTTTTGCTTTGAAAAAAACACAGATATTTTACTGCACTGAAGCTTCACTCATGTACACTATAGAATACCATGACTCTAAGTGTTAATGCAGGACTGAGAGTAAAAATAGCCAATTTATCACTCTCAGAGACACAGTAAATACGGTCAGCAAGATTAATACCAGTGAAAGGGGTAAAACTAAAATGCTGCATTTAACATTAAAAGGCATAACTGCACTGCGCAAGGTATAAACATAACTATGAGTGACGGCACTAAGCACCTTACTGACAATCGGTCTAGGTTATACAGGACATGCTATTTATCAATCAGTTCATCAGAGCTGTTCTACAACTAAACAACCATAACATTAACACAGAGCAATACTCAGCTGTTTCATCTTTAACTATCAAAGTAAGGTAAATGGTGTGTAAAAAGAATGCATTTGTTTTTTTCGCTTGCGTTTCCAATAGTGAAAATGGCATCCCAAAATATATAATGGAGGATGCTATGAAAAAGGATTTTTTTACAGTGTACATTTTACAGCGTTTTGTCTGACTTGGATATTCAGCCATATTCAGAGAGGCCGCTTGAGGCTGCAGCTGCAGCGGGGAGGATACGGCCAGCGGGGACCCTACAGAATCTGAGCTGCTGACAGCAAACACCAACTGGTTGTGCTTTTGCTCAAATTGCCGTCGGATGCCAACAGAAACAGATTCATTCTGCTGTAATGTATGTTTGGCGTGGGCAGTTTTTGTTGGATGCTGTCGCCGATGACAACCCCAAGAGAGAGCAGGCCTTGTGCTATGCTATAACAAATTGGAAAAAAAGATGTCTGGCAGATGATAACAATGGCAGCCAATGAAGCAGAGGGTGGATTAGGAAAGTGGACAGTCAATAAAGTGAAGAAAAAGTTGAGAGATTTTCTTCATGTTTCCAAGAGATACTCAAGCTGCTCAAAAAATGCACCAACAGGGGTGTTACCCCTTCTAAAATCTCAACCTACAGCGCTATCATCATGGATGTGTTTAGAGACAACTCGCTCAACCTTCAACGGGCAAAGTGGCTGTGACACTTGTGCCAGATAAATAGACCCAACAAAAGAAAAAGCAAGCTAAAGCTGGAGAAAATTGTTGTTCTATGTCAAATGCAAGTTCCCCGGAAACCAGTCATGAAGGTAAAATGGCCTCTTCAAAACAGTTGATAAACAGTAATGGTAAAAACATCTGCTGTCGAGGATCCTACCTACCTTCTGCTTGATGGGCAAGAGATTTGGATCTCCCCATCTGTGCTACTGGAAAAATAAATTACGAGACTGGAGATGGAGACTAAGAGGTTATGGGTGAAAAAGGAGAAGCTTGAGTTCGAGAAACATAAACTTGCTTTTGAAATGAATCTATTAGATTAAAGGGCTAGCTGCACAATCGAGGACTGAAAGTGTATTTATGAACACCAATCATAACATAATAACAATAATTACATAATTCCCATACATCTAAATACATATAAATCCCTAAATAATATCTACATCAGCTATAGTATTTTATGCAAACATACACAATTTAATCAAACATACACAATTTATTTATAAGCTGTTTACAAGTGCCAGGACATGGATAAACATGCAACAATCTTTTATAGGTTGATCAACCGAATTATATTGCTTTTGATGAGATGAGTCGCAACATCCTCCTCTGCAGCTTGTTCCCTATTATGTTCCACCTCTTCCTCCACTGGTCCCAATTTCTCCATTGGGAGACAAACTCTCTTAGCTGTGGAAATGTTGTGCAGCACAGCTGTTGCAAAAATGATGGTGCATGTCCTATCTGGCTCTATCCTTACTTTACTGTGCAAGCAGTGGAATAAAATATATGCAGTAGCTATGCATCATCCCACAACATTAGCCTTTGATAACCAGTTTAAGTCTCACTCAAAATGCATTTGTCATGGCCATGGATAGATCCATACCTCCGCACCACCACATAAATTAATTTCATGTCTGCATCACACACATCCTGAACATTAAAGGTGGGGAAGGCAGTATATTTTTGGCACCATTGGGCAATAATTACATAATAACCTTTCGGGATATTGTAATTCAAGTTATGTGAGAGAAAAATAGCCTTCTACACCTTCCCTTGGCTCCGTTTTCAGGCTTTACAAAATCTAACCCGCAATGGAAGATTTTAGCCAATTACAGGTCATTACAGAGTGAATGCATACCTATTTGCTGTTACAAATACAGATGCGCATGTCAGTTTGGTCAAAGCTTGATTAAACTGTGTAATATGCTGCAGGAAAAGATGCTATTTCACTATTGACAACAACTGCCTACACTGCAAAGCAAATCAAAAAAGGAAGACTGACTAATCTTAAAGAGAGTAAAAAAAAAAAATATTGGTGAAGCATTTCAAAGAAGAAGAGAAAATGTTTCTAATAGCTCAGCCTTCTGCTCACGACTACGGTAGTAGTGGCAGAAGAATGGCAGTAGCTCATTGGAAGTATCATTTGCTCTCCATCACTCTTATAGTTAAGTCTTCAGTGCCAGCTCACGGTGAGCAGAAGGCTAAACGATAAGCTACAGTTTCTCTCCATTTCTGAAAGACCTCGCCGATATTTGAGTTTACTAGAGCCTCAAATCACAGTATGTAATCTCAAAGGGCTTTACAGGCCCACAAGTTTGCAAAGAGAAACAGGACAGCTATTGTCATAGAATTGCAGCAATATAACTGCATCGGGATCACGATCGGGATGATGACTGAAATTAATTACCAGTATTCGCACTTTTTTTCCCCAGCAATGCCAAAAATAAAGTGCCTCCCCCTTAAGTAAGTTAAAGTCGTTCCTGTTCACAAAAAAGTTACTTGTTTGATTCAGAGACATACAGCTGCTACTAAATCTCTCTTTGGTGTGTCTGTGGCTTCCTGCTGTTTGGGTAGACGAACATACTGGTGAGCCCGTTCTTGAAACACCAGAGAAAATCTTTTTATCGCCTGGTAAGATCCACCGGCTAAGAATCCAAGACAAATTAGCACCAACAGATCTGGGGACAGCCCACGGTTTCTATCCATTACATGGTGATAACCCTTGTCTTAATTCAAGCAAGTCTGCCTTGCTGAAAAAAACAAACTCTGGTGCCTGAAAGCCTGCTGATCGTGCAGCTTGTATACTGGACGTGCCTTTGTCATCAGCTTTTTTTATTTTCACCTTATAGACTAGTCAAAAATTTCAGAAATAGCACTACACCTCCATGGTGCAACAGGTATTAATTCTACGTTGGGCTTAGGGCCCATTTTACGGCCAGCCTAGTCTCTAAACCAGGTGTCGTCTAACTGGGGGCTCGCCCAGAGCGACGGGTCTGGAACTTGACATGGTCGATTATCTGTGTACTACAGTCATCATCCTAGCTAACCCCTTTTGTTGGCCTGGGGTTACTGAAGGTGTGACATGTGTCCCCTCAAAAGCACCAAACTCCCCAGCTATGTTTTCTCACACTTGTTTTTGAGAAACCTTGCCAGGAAGAAGCACAGAGGTTCAGGGTATCCACACTGATGAAATTATATTGTGTTTTGAAACTCAAAATCAAATCAGTAAGAAACTAACTGCAAAAACTAAAGTTCAAAAATGGATAACCCATATTTACAAATGTTTCAGTTCATTATACTAAACTATAATATTTATACCATTATACTGCACACTGTGAGCTATACCTGTTTTAAGTCCACAAAGGGCTCAAATTTAATGAATACGAGTCAGAAAACTCAACAGGAAATATGTTTCATTCAAATCTCCAAGATCTCAGATAAATGTCAACTGGCTATCTCCCTTGTTAGATTTTTCATATTAAACAGATTCTGTGATACAGTTGGAGCCATTGGAGTTTCTCAAGATGCTTTGCACTATGTTGCATCATGTCTCGCCTCAGGAAAGCTCCACAGAGACCAATTTAACCGGGGCTGATTTGCCCTACAATCTATCAGTTTCCTGCATATTTTCATTTAGCCAAATATAATGTCCTGCTCTGTTTCTGGAATAAGACCTGGCAATTTAACCTTGTTTCTTGCTAAGTTTAAATTTGCATATTGTTCATGTTTTTGCTTTATCCCTGACTGATGCCGTGATTTAATGATTCAACCTATAACGAGTTTATTGAAAGCTGTTATATTTTCTCCCAGCAGCCAATTAATCTTTCCTAAAAAAAACCAATCTGGTTTAAAAGAGGTGATGCTTTTTTCATCTCAAAATTTTAGCTTCTTGCCAATTTCTTATTTTCAAATTACATTCTATTATTCATAGATTATGGTCATTTGGTGTTATGGGTTGGTAAGCAATTATGCACCCTTTAGAGCCAAAAACACAGGTAAACATAATAAGTTATTGAGCAGTCACAGAAAGAAATATTTTGGAGGAAGAATATGTTTAGGGTGTTTGAAAATGTCCACTGTAATGTTTCCTTAGATCCTGCTGGCTGCTTGATTTAAGAAATAACCAGATGTTTTTTGTGTCTGAATGCTGTCTTCTTAATGAATTGAAATGAGATCAGTTTTTAACATTGGTTATCTAATAATTTTGTGCTTTTATTAGATTTTAGTTATTATGCTGAAAAGGCCTCTGACTGTTTTTATTACTTGTAAGCCTACCTTTTTGCATGTTTCTCTACAATGTGTTTTCCTTCTTTTCTAAACGTAGCATTTTACACTCTGGGGATGTCCTCAACCAAAGAAATTCTTAGTTGACTAACCCTCATACGATTTTGTTGACTAATCAATAAGTTGATTTAATCGACAGGACTGTAAAACTGGGTTTCTTCACAAGGAATCACACAAAAACAACACTTTAAATCTTGTGTTTACCAGAGATGTGCTCATAAGTTATTTTGGAAATAAAAAAAGCATAAAGAACAACTCATTATTCCGTATTGTATAGAAAACACTGATTTGGCTTTCGATCTTAAACATCTCATATTTTTGACCTTTTCAATATTCATTGTCATCATTGATATTTCCAGGGTCATTGACAACGTAGCTGTAGCCATCAACGTAATCATCAATGTTATCTTTGGCATACACTTCTTCCACATTTACACAAATACTTGGCACGCTTTCTCTGCATGTTGTTTAACTACAGAGTGTTGCTCCTGCTTTGAGTTTTTTAGATGTGAGCTGAAAGTATCCATAATCAAAGGTTATCAAGGGTTCACAACTGATGAAGGCTTTCAGTTTGAAAGGAGAAAGGTCTTTTTCAGAGCCAAGTTATTATTATTATTATTATATATTATTTCCTCTAGACTGCCCTTTATTCTCCTTTTTTTTCTTTCCAGGAGTTTGAGTGCATATAATATGATCTTACTAAGCTTGACCACTGTTCTGGTTGTCGACTGTACCTATTTTCAACACACTGAAGTTGCTTTTGTGCTGGTGTCTGTGTGTTGTTTACAACTTGCTCTGAAAGTAATTTTGTGTAGTTGTGTGTGTCCGAATAGACTTCCCCGCCTCACCTTTTTTCTCAGCCTCTCCTTTTCCCTCCCCTTTATCGATACCCTGTCTATTGCTGGGGATGATTGCTGTGTTTTTGATGTGACAAATAACTCTGTTTCAGGGTCAGAGTGATGGGGAAGAAACAAATCCTCCCACACGCCCACGGCTATCAAATAAAGCAGCTGATGAGAAACCTAGTGTCTCCTGAAATGTCACAAACATGGGAAAAAGTATATTGCAGTTCACAGCAGTTGTAAAATTATCAATAATGATTTCAAAGGGCTTCCGATGTTTGTGGAAGCTGAAATCTATGAGACGGAAGACTATGTAAACCTTCAGTTCGGGCTGAATGATATGGACAAAAATATCATCATAGATTTTTTCATATCACATCCGTTTCATGATTTGATCAGATTTTTTACCCTTACAAAACACTAAATTTTTCTGAAAACAAAGGAATGATAAACTTTCACTAACCCTCATTTTTTGAGTAACCTATTGATGTCTCTGAAAACATGTATCCTCAAGATGTATCCTTGAAGAAAAAAACATTTTTAAACAAAATTTAACACGTTATTGTGCATTTGCGCACATTCTTCTCATATCGGATACTGTTAGAAAACGACATTTTGCCAATGTTACCTGCTCTTTAGCGCCCGCTGTCACTGTTCTACACTTTTCTCCTATTCCGCTGCGTGCCTTTGAGATGCTGGAATATATATTAATCATGCTTCTACTTTTAGTTGCCACAGAGGTTGCTGAGAAGCCGGACCCCTTTTTGGTAACAAACTCCTCACTTTTATTGCGTGTATGGCCGTTTTGATATTTTAACTGTGTCTGAGGGGAACTTGCGGGAGAACTTGAAGAGCTAAGGAAATCGGTGGCAGTTCTGTACAGTAATTACCCAAGTTAAAGTGAAAATCGATTTTCATTTTTTAAACCCAGACTATGAATTCAAACTAATTGATAAAACTGATTTGTCGCCCAGCTGTACTTGTAATGTGTGCAAAAGAAACTGGAAATTGTACCTTTTCTCGCTGCCTTAACAGCCTAAAGTGTTCTCTTTCTGTCATACCACCTAACAGTTAGAACTTTGACAGCACATTCAGAGAGTGGATGTGCTGGTTCAAAGCTTTTTGTGCTTTCAAGCTATCTGCCAGCCCCTCTGCCAGTGGTTTTCAGCCTGAAAATTGGGTTCCGTGCCTCTTTCACTCTGTGTGTGTCCTCAGTGTCCTTCAAAATTTGTCTCTTTCACTGTGCCAGTGTAGGAGCAAATCATTCAGCCAGCAGGCAGTAATTCTGGCCTGTGTGTGTGTGTGTGTGTGTGTGTGTGTGTGTGTGTGTGTGTGTGTGTGTGTGTGTGTGTGTGTGTGTGTGTGTGTGTGTGTGTGTGTGTGTGTGTGTGTGTTTGTGTGGGACTGGACTAATTGAAGATATTGTATGTACAGTTAATGCTCTTCTGTGCTTGCGGTATGGATATGTATGGGTCTATATCGGCTTATGTATTTCTGTGTGCGTGTTTGTGTGTGTGTGTGTGTGTGTTTGTGTGTGAGTCTGTGTAAGTCATGTGGATGAGTGCACCGCAGTCTAAGAGATGTTTGTCTGTTTGGTAGGGAGGAAAACGTCCAGCTATGCCAGTAAACACACTCAGCAGGAAAAAATGGGAGACATGGATGCTTTTTACACACACACACACACACACACACACACACACACACACACACACACACACACACACACACACACACACACACACACACACACACACACACACACACACACACACACACAGACACCGATATTGGATTACAGTGTGGAGCCAAACCGGTCTTACTGCAGTGAAGGAGGTTTCCAGTAGTTGCCTTCTCGTTCATTCATTCAGTAGGGAGCAGTGCTGTATGTGAACTCAGTCTTATAGTATGTATCTGCAGCATTCACAACACCTGATTCACTCCCAAATGTTTATGTAAGAATCATATTCCTTATGACTCACTTTAGATGAAGCTTAAAGCTGCCAAGGTGACCTGTAACATTTTTTATGCAGGCTTGAGTGGGAGGTTTGTCACGGTAGCAGTATCCCCTTGCCATTTACTCACCGAGAGAGCATCTGTGGGAGACTGGGGCAGAAAAGGGTGGTGTTCAGCTGCCTCACCCTGGCTATGGCTGGGGAAGAATTATTAGTTGGCCAGAAGGCTGTTGTGCTCTTTGGCACTGTTGTTGTGTGTGTAGTTGTGTGTGTGTGTGTGTGTATGTGTGTGCGTACGTGCGTGCATGTGCTTGAGTTTGTGTCTGCCAGTGGTGCTGCAATGTTCCATTTAGTCAACATCACCCAGCAAGCACCCCCACTGTACTGTCACCATCATCATAACTGGCAGCTGGCAGGCTACATGCTACTGCAGCTGCCGTGCTTTGGGCCTAAGAGAGAGAGAGCAGGAAGAGAGAGAATGAGCAAGAGCGATGAGATGAAGGAGGAAAAATCGTGCAAAGTATACATTTGAGTTGAGAGAGAGAGAAGCGGGGTGAGAAGAGGTAAGAAGATGTGGGATGATAGAGGAAGGGGAAGGAAAGGAGGGCCCAGGTAGAAGATGCAAAGATTGTTTGGTTTGGTAAATTAATTACATGAGAAATAGGGAAGGAAAAGAGGAAGAGAGGGCAAGAGAGGGTGTAAAGAGAGAGCGCTGAGCTTCAGTGGCAGCCTTCCAATACCCAGCACTCTGAGACAGCTACCAAACCAGACTTGCCAATTACCGTTTGAAGGTCAATCAGTGAAAGTGGAATCACAGTACAATGCTGTTTGTACACTCTCTGTGGCTGGGATAAATGATCCAATACAAACACTCTTAAGACTTCTGGGAAGCTAACCAAAAAACACACACAAAAAAAACATTCTCGGGGGAAAAACCACCACAGAGTGAAAACTTTTTCATCAAAGCTGAATAAAGGCTGTGCTTACAATATACAGCTCTCTAGAAATAGATTTCCATCAACTGCAATGCTGGTAATTTAAAAAAAAGCCAGTTGCAGGAGATGCTCTCTGCAGCTGTTCCTAAGTCCTGTGTCCATAGCCACAGGACTTGGGAACAGCTTTCGCACACCTGGTGGGAACTCCCCAAAGTCAATGAATGTAGTCAGTATTGTTTCCTGACTATATGACCAGAGTTACAATTGCAGCCAATCTTTCTGACACAGCACACACTATTTTGAGCGTGATTGTTGTTGTAAACTGCCAATGTACCATAAAATCTGACTTTTTTTATTTGAAATAGTTGTCTTAAAATGTCAACATCTGAAAGTGATGTGCTTTGCTTGGGGGCTGCCGGGCACAGTGACACTTCCACCTTGGAGCTGCAAAACACTGATTTTGTTTTTATAAATGAGGTGTTAGGAGCTAGAAAAACTCAGAAAACTATAAGAGGCAAAATCTATGTTTACTTTACTTTGACACACCTAGGCCTCTCTGTTGTTATTGGTTTTGTACTGGGGGTATGATCGCCTCATTCTTAAAAGCAAAGGTAAATAAAGTAAAGTAACTTTTTTATGCACTGATGGTTTGTTTTGAAAGATTATGCTCTTACTGCTCATTGATTGGAGCTAAGTTTGAAAGCAAAAGCAACTACAAATACATGAAAACTGGGTCAAAAGTCTGCAGCCTGCCAAGGTTTTCCCATGATGCTCCAACAAGCCCAGACTCCATATTAATGTGTTCATTTGTTATGTGTCCGCTGTCTCCTCCCAGAGTTATACCTGGTCATCTCTGAACGATGCAGAATCCTGTAGAACTATGAGGAACAATGACATTGTTAGACAGCAAGTCTAATGAGGCGCGAAATCAATATGTACAATCCTGCCTCACCCGGGGCATGCTGGGTAATGGAGTGTCAGGAGTGCTTTGGAGCTATTTTAATCACAAAGACCTTGGATTATGCACATGTAAACAGGCTGGTTACTGCCAAAACACCACAACCCCCTGAGATGTGTGTGTGTGTGGTTGTGTATGAGGATCTGTGATTACTTTTTACATAATTGAAGTAAACTGCGCATCCATATGCCCGTAGTACTGTGCGTGAAACAAAAAGTGAGCAGTGTATTCGTGCATCTCTGCTTGAAATTAGTGTGAGAAATTCTGTGAGACCTCCATTATGAATGTGTGATCATGGCTCTGCCGCCTATTTCTTCTCCCTGACCTGGGTTCTGTTTCATTAGCCTTTACCGCTGTGACAGAGCCCAACGCTGATCCTGCATGCGAAGCAAGAGCTCTCCCTGCTCATCACTTAGTAGCCTGCGCCCTCCTCCATCCTCACCGAAAAGTCCCACTACCTACTGCATGCTAATGCTACCTGAGCCTCAACTCTAGCCCAGGCTTGATTTTGCCTGCATGCTGATGAACTTGTTAGCAATATGCTGAATGCTAATATTGCAATGGCAAGAGGATTAATGTGTATCTTGAATTCAAATATTAAATTGAATTGAATACCTACAGGTAGCCTGTATCTTTAATGCTAATTGCATGTTTTTTCAGCTATCCTTTAACTCTCATTCCTCGAACAATAATACTCTGTTGAGTAGCTGTCAGTATGAGGCAACAAACATGACTCTTCCGGGATGTTTCATAAAAACAAAACTCGGCTGATGCAGTGTAAGATTGACATAAAATCAGTTTCAATGCGTCAATATTAATTTATCCTTTGTTATTACTCTTCCTGTCTATGCTGTGAGGTGCTCTCCAGGTCTCAGCAGGTCTAAAGCAGTACATCCAAGCGCTGTGGTATTGTTGGAGTGAGCTAGCACCCTGGGGCCATGAGCAAGGCTTGGAAAACTGCACGGTGATGTGTGAGAAAAGCATTGATTAATTGAACACATCTGTCAGGGCCCTGTGTTTACAGGCAATGCTAAGTGTCGGGGTCAGACGCCAGGGGAGATGTTATTGTTAGATAGAAGAGGAGAAACATTGTTGCTAAGTCCTAAATCCTCTCCTCCATTTCCCAAAAAAACACAGCAGACACAGCAGCTGCCGTTGAGTGGGTGTTTGAAGGGTACCTTTCCCATACAGGCTCCACACTGCTTTCACTTTTCAAGCTTCAGTGTTTCAACCAGTTTGTGTGGGTAACTACTTCAGTGAAGCGGCTCCCTCTGTTACCTCCCACTCTGCCTCTAAAATTGCACTGTACTAATGATACAATGTTATTTTTATCCCTTAAACAGCTATGGCTCTTCTTTTTTTAGCAGACTGGAGTCATTTTAACTTTAGTCTGTGTTCTATAATTCAAAGATTGACTTGTTCTTTACACTTGGTGCCACTTCATCTGGTCCTGTAGTCTGGCTGACATGATTAGAAAACATGAGACGGCCCCATGTGGTTAAGCTTTATCCCTATTTGAGAGGAAATAGGCCTTTCATTCTCCCTCAGTCCCTATCGATCTGAAAATGAGAAAATGGAAAGATTACTCTGTGATGGAGAGAGTCATTAAAGAGCTGGGGAGGCAAAGAGCTCAGAAAATGGCCACGTATTTATCAGTTCACTGGCATTTTTTTAACTTTATTTATCCAGGGAATGCTTGCTGATTTCCACCGTGCTCTGCTTTAAAGTTAGTTTGTTGGATCCTTTATAGCCCACAGTTATTAAGAACAAATATGTCATTGCCAGCTGACAAGGTGTTAGATATTCCACCCTCTTTAGGGTAACTTTGTTAAATTCATCTTGAAATATTTTACTTTGTGAGGGGGCAAGATGTGTTAGAATTCATGATCAGTTTGGATAACGAGTATACACCAACTCATTAGGCAAGGAGGCCCAGGGTCAATCTGGCTTTTAGTTCCTACAAAGGAACCAGTTTGTGGGTCTTGTCCTTCAGAAGATCCGGCCTCTGAATTTGGACACAGAGTCACAACTGGGAGATCTACAGTACAAACACTCCTTCACTGCTGGACACTGAGTTGGTCCACTGGGGTATATGGGGGTCAGTTGCCTTGCTTAAGGGCACTTCTGTGATAATTGTTGAGGGACACTAGAGTGGTACTCATTTGTTTTCTCCTGTCAAATCAGTTTTTTGCTCGTCGGCTAAGGTGCTGGCTTTGAACATACTGAATTTACTGTAGAGGACACACTTGAGAGAATATATGATCCTGCCTGTTGGTCCACAATCAAATTTTATTGACAGACCATTTCAATCCAGTCCTATAACACAACAGTATAAAGTCAATGCACTGTCCAGCCATTCACACGCAAACCATATGTTCCAGTATTTTGGCTGGACTAAGTTGATGGTTTTTTCCTGACCAGTCACATGTTAAATGATAAAATACATCAGTGCACACTCAATGTGATTTAATTACATTAACTTTGAATAAAATGTCTCTCCTCTTTCAAATATGATAAGCTTTGCTTTGGATCATATTTACCTCTGACCAATCGTGGCTTTTGATCTTCCTAGCTCTACATTATTGCTCTGAAAACCTTTTGGTTGTTGTTTAATAATAGGATAAGGTAGTTAAAGGGAGTTGTATTCACTGCAGGAGTTTATCTCTTGCACTGGTAGAGTTGTTTTATGAGTCATACACATGCCCATATCCCTGGCATATGATATAGAATAATATCCTCAGCATATGATGCATGGTGTTGTGCCTACTATATGCAACATTACATCTCCATATGCTGTTCTGCGAAGTTTATTTTTGACTTCAGTTATCACATTCGGTGTAATATGTCACCGCACTACAGTGCACAGCGCAGCAGGAAAGCCCAGCTAACAGCTTTGCACGGCGCCGAAGCCTTCTCCCCTTGGCATTCTAAATAGATAAATTATGATCACACTCCTCTGCAGTTGTCTGGCCGCCAGGGTTGACATATACACTGTAAAGAGACTGGCTAATGAAGAATGGCTCTGTCATTGGAGTTGTCTCGAAAATAAGGCAGATCACTCCATCTCTCTTTCTCTCTCCCATCTCTCTTTCTCTTTCCTGTCGTTTTCTCAGCCTTTCTTCCTTTATTCCCTTATTGCTCCATTGCATCTCCGGCCATCATTCATTCCTGTGTTTCATTCTCTTATTGCAGTCTGTCTCTACGGAATAAATGAGGTTTTCCGTGTTGCAAATGCATCATACCCTTTAACACCCCCCCCCCCCCACACACACACACACACATACACACCTACCCTTGGTGCTTTGCGGCATTTGGAGATGTGCATCTAACCATCTCTAATGAGCCTTCTTGCATTCGTCACTGTCGTTGTTGTTGTTGTTTATGGTGAAGTAATTTGTGGTTGCCATAGAAATCGTCTCTGCTAAATGTGCCCATCATTACTTTGCGCTTAAATCCATCATTGCCAGTAGCCTGGAGGCGGGCGGGCGAATAAAAATTTGATTAATATGATTTGATATCATTTTTCCATTAACATCTTGAAGAAACTGAGTATTGCATGTCTGTTGTCTCTGTAAGTATAGAGTATTTTTTACTTGCATTCACTCTTAATGTCCCCTGATGCAGAAGATATGCAATTCAATTTTAAATTGCTTCAACAATTTTAATATCTGTGCCACCAAATATATAATATAATATATCTATAAACATTTATTTTGATTTATTCTACTTTGATAAGATTGAAAGAATTGCAAAGATGGGCATTTCCAAAGGCGCTTTTTATTTCACAACTTTCATTTTTTGACAGGACATGTCATCATACAGGAATTCCTTTTGAACTCTCTTTCTAGGCTGATTCTTGAATATTTTAGTGGTGGAAGGGGGTGAAACCTCATTTGCTATTTCTTACTCTTCTCTCCTAGAACCTTTGGGCTGGAAATGTCACATTGTCAGTGGGATATGCCCATGGTAGCAGCTGTACCCAGTCTGGCCTAAATGTAAATGTCAGTAGAGATATTCTAAAAAATGTCTCTCTCACTTCATTTTCTGTCTCCTTCCCTTTTTCTTCCACCCTTGGGTTTCTCTGATTCTTTCCCTTCTTCTCATCTCTCCATCCTTACTCTTGTCTTCCTTGTCTTTGCCTTCTCCTGCCTCCCCCCTCTCTGTCCCTATTTGTTTTATCCTCTCACCCCTCCACCCCGCTGTCTCTCTCCAGACTCTGTTCCATCTTGTTCCGTATTCTTCCTGTTTTTGTCATTTATTTTCCCTGTTTTGTATCGTCCACCTCCCGTTCCCATCTTTTCTTTTTAAACCTCTTTACCTTTTTCTTTCTCACTGTTGTCTACCTCCCTCTCTCTCTCTCGTCCCTCCCCTCTCGCTCTCCATCTGCCCTATGTCTCTGTGGTTCAGGTCTGCTTGAGTGGGCTGCCAGTTACTTGTCTGTCATCTGTCTGTTTTGTTGCTTCTCCCGCTTAACCTAACCCCATTTCTATTTCTTCTGCTTATTTGCTTGATTTTGCTCCATGCTGTGGAATAAGTTTCTAAAACTTTTCTCTACTTGCTTCCATGACCTTATCAGACTCATTCTTAACCCTCCTCTGCCGCTTTGTCTCTCAGATTTTTTTCTAGTCTCATTTTTTTTCCCACACACTTCCTTCTCCCCATTCTCCTTTCATCTGTCTGTTATCTTCTTTTAGGCTCCCTTTGTAACCACTCATCTCCATTCCACCATTTGTCTCTCTGGCTTATCTTTCTCTTTTTTCTCTCCTGCTCTCTCTGCCTACCACAGTGCTTTTCTGTCATTTTCTCTTCCCATGTTGCTTCCCTCGCCCTCCCTCAGGTGGATTGGCTCAGACCAGCTTTGCCCCCTCACCTCCATTGCGATATGAGGTGTAAAGGCCAACACAACCTCCCTGTCAGGGGAGATTTATTCCCTCACCTTTTGGAGCTCTTGATCAGGGTCTGTGTGCATCTGTAATCTGCCTCTGAAAGGCGAGGCATTCACCCTGAACCAGCCTGCGTTGGCCCTCACAGATGGAAGGCTGGGGACCGGGTCTGTCAACGCGGCATTAAACATTTAAAACTGGGCCTACAGATCACTCAAAGCTTGGCAACGGAGCCAGCAGCCTTGGGTCTGGAAACCACAGAGGGAAGTAGACAATGAGAAAAAGAGGGAGAGAGCTAGACTATCAGGGGATGCTGATAGAGAGAGAGGAAATAATCTCTTACTGTCATTTTTTGGGAGACATTGAACACCCTCCTCTGCTGCTCTGGGCCAAGCCAACCCACTTGTGTGTGACCGTGTATTGTGGCAATACCTTAAGTTTCGATCTCAAATAAACAAAAAAATGGAATATCTCAATAACAAAATGCAAAGCTTCTTCCAGGTGCTACTTGTTGCTTTGTTGTGAGAGGGCATCCCCTGGCTTTTCATGAATAAATTCACAAATCTGTCCTCAAAAAGACTGTGGGACATCTAATAAACTTTTAATGACCCAACAGGCCAGTAGACTCAATTCAATAGGCAGACATTTTTGAAAGAAATGAGTCAAGTGAATGAGATGGGGGTTTAGAGAGAGAAAAAAGACACCTGCATAACTAAGTCCCATTAAGAGTAATATAATAAGAGAGTCATTGTTAGTGTTTAGATTGAACAAGATAAACATTTCAGAAATGTGTCATTTTCTCCCTAAAGTAGGTGGCTTTCAACAAGTGTCCTCCCACAGCTGTGCTATGAATACAACTGGTCCGGGTGAGGACAAACAGCTCTCAGTACGTTAATTGGACTTTAGTGCTGCCCACGACTGATCATTTCAACAAGTTTTTTTTTAAACTACAGCTTTAGAATCACGCAGCTGCCTTTCAGGTCAAATAGTTCTGGCCGACAGAGGGCCTACATCTCAAAAAAATTCTGGCATTTTTGCGCTTTGCAAATCCTGCAGAATTAAGGAGCTTTTTAGTCAAATGGTATACTTTGCTATAATTGGAGGTCTGTCACTGATCAGTCAATGATGATTACATCCAACCTAGAATTTCTGCTGACATTCGCTCATTGAAAACAGCCAATTACGGCACATTTAGAAAGTAGAGCTATCAATGGTAATGAAATTCCAGGACCATGTGTGCACATGAATGACCAAGTGGGCACGCATGTTACCGAATCTGCACACAGATTCAGATGTACATAAAAGAGGGCAGGACTGTAAAGCCACACATGATCAGTGGTAAACGCTTTCTATGCCATTGTTTTCCTATGGGGGGAGAACGCTTGAAATTGCCATCGAGAGCTTTGCTCGAAGTTAAAATAATTTAAACTTTGACCTTGGTTGCCGCTGACTATTGAAAGTGCAACCAATGAGTAAACAGCTGTAGCTGTTGTTGTTGCCCAGAAACATTGAAAAGCTCCCTTGCCCATTTTTTGATGACGTATCTTACCTGCGCTTCACTTTGCATCAACAGGGCTCTGTGCCTACCTTGTGATGAGCAGAAAGCAGATTTCATATCATGTGAAGGCAGCTTTAACTGAGTGACCAACCAGACAAAGTCTTTTTCCAGTGAGCTCACCTGAACTCAATGTCAGCACTCTTTGCTGCCTCCTCACCTTTCCTCACCTTTCTTCAACTCTCGTGCCATTGCATTTCCTCACCTTTGCTCCCACACCTTCAGCCTCTGGTCCCCTCTTCTCTTCCTCATTTCCTTCCTTCCCTTCCCCTTTCTGTTTTTGTTTCTCTCGGCCTCCATTCTGTCACTCACAAACAGTAATGCCATGCTGTTACATGCCATAAATACAGACAGGGTCATAAAGCATTTCTTTATTACAAGCAGATCACTGCACAGACAGAGTGTGGGAATAATTAGAGGGACACAGCCACAGACACAACAGCAAAGGGCCTTATGAGAATAGAACTGAAAGATGACAAAAAAGAGACCAAGAAGTTGAGAATTGAGTAGAATAGGGAGAGAAGCTATGAGATTTTGAGAGAGGAACACATTGGAGCAGGTTGTGGTGGCTATGATGTAAGGAGAGATGTCAGGGCAGGGTAGATGGATGAAGAGGGAGAGAGTGAGGAACTGAGGAGGAAGAAGCAGGAGAAGAATGACTGACTCAGAAACAAAGGCAGAGAGATGGAGCGGAGGTGCTGACTGAGTGTTTGCCCCGTGGGCCCGGCCGGCCAAAGGTAAGCCAGCAGACAGCACGATGTGTCACTCTACATTTTGTCAACAACATGGGAAGTTATTTCTGGAGGAAGGGAGTTTCAACCTTTGATGTCGAAACCCACAATGGGCTTAGGATTTTTTTTCCGTGATGTTTGCTGTACACATGTGCACATTTGTGGGTTTATGTCCAGCAGGGAAATGATAATACTGACTGTGTGTGTGTGTGTGTGTGTGTGTGTGTGTGTGTGTGTGTGTGTGTGTGTGTGTGTGTGTGTGTGTGTGTGTGTGTGTGTGTGTGTGTGTGTGTGTGTGTGTGTGTGTGTGTGTGTGTGAAAGGACATATGTTGCATTTCTTATTCCTCTGTGTCCCTCTGTTTTACAACCTAATGAAGCCTCTGATTTTATGGCAGATAAACTCTCCTGAGAGTCCTGGCTAACATGAACACTTACGGGCACTTACACACTGACAGTATGCATGCATATGCTCTCTCTCTCTCTCTCAAACACACACTCACCCCCGAACACACACACACTGTCTACACGGCTTAGCCCCATTGTTTACATATGGATAATCCCCACCACAAACTCTTGGAGGAAAACCTTTTCAGGGACTCTAGCTCATCTACTGAGGCAAAGCGACATCTGGACTCGAGCATATTTTATCATACTATAATTGGCCTCACAAAACAGTAGTTGCTTAGCATTGAAGAAACAACAAGGAAAAGGGATTTTTTTTTCAATGTCTCTGAAGGAAGACAAGACCAAACGAAAAAGGCTGGGTCGAAGGTTAGATGGCTTGTGAGACAGAAGAGAAAGAGGAAGATCAAGAAAAGATCAGTAGATGAATAGAAGGAAATAAGGATGGTCAGAAGGAAAGGTGGCAGGAAGTATCAGAGGAAGGAGCTCAGGACTTAAGATGGATAGAAAGGTGAAAAACGTGTGACAGAAATAGAATGCAATTCCGGAGAGAGGAAACTGAGTTAGGAGATAGAAGAGTGAATGATGTGTGAAGGAGGCAGGAATAATTATTGGAAGGAATGACAGACGAAGGGAAAAAGCAAAAAAGGGGAAAAAGATCGGAACCAAAAGGAAAATAAGAAGATACTGTAGCTAAGGCAAAAAAAGCTAAGCTTTTGTTTGCCATTACAAATAGTTTTTTAATCGCCATGGAAATACAGATTCAACAACACTATTCTAGATGGCACGTTGCAAAACAAAGCATAATTTGAATTAAGTCCAAATATAGACAACAATTGAGCAGCATTATCAAGTACAGTAATCACTGATGAAAAACGACAATTTAAGTATTTCAGATGTAATAAATATTAAATCAACATGTACCTTGATGACTGTGATGGGGGGCTACTCTGTGCAGACCCTGGCAGCAGGTGGCCACTTGATAAACATCCTAGCTGGTAAGGGAGTCTGATAGATAAGCACTTATGTGTGACTTGCATTGGCATGGTGATACAGATGGATGTGTGGACCGGGCAGCTGTTGGGCAGGAGGTAGGGGGCTAATCGGAAGAATCGGCGGTTCGATCCCTGACTCCTGTAAAAGTGTCCTTGGGCAAGATACTGAATCGTAAATTGCTCTTGAAGGCAGTGCCATCTTTGTGTGAGTGTGCATAAACAAAGGTAAATGATGAAGTGTAAACACTTTTAGTGGTCGGAAGACTAGAAAGACGCTATATAAATGCATCCATCGGTGAATGGATGGAGAATGGAAGTCGAAACGAGGAAACAAGTAAGGAATTAAGAGATTTAGGAATAGCTGAGATACAGGCAAACATGATCTCAAAGGATTGCAGAACAAAACACAAGATGGATATGAAGGAGTGTGGATTCATTTTATCTGGACATTTGCTCTTTTGTATTATGAGCAAAGACACACACACACACACACACACACACACACACACACACACACACACACACACACACACACACACACACACACACACCCATGTGCTTGCACTAGCATGCTTCTCCATCCCTTATTGTCTTCTCTCATGCCCTCTCCCATTATGGAGCAAATGCTAAAAGCTAAAGTGCTTTCCATCCAGGTCTTAATTAGATAACAGCGGCCCTAAAAGGCTGCTCTTTGCACCTAACACCACCTAACAAGAAATCAGCAGCATGGTGGGAAAGGAGTGGTGTGCTTGGTGGTAATCGCATCAGCCAGGTCCTTAATCACTTTTTCATCTTCAACAGGCTTCTCATACCTATCATCTGGAAACTGCACCTCTGACCCCCATATATTGACTGTTATCTAGACATACGACTTACGAGTACTTACTATAGAATTTACGAAACCATAAAGGAAAAAGTCAAGCACCATCGATGAAATATATTCATTTAAATGCATGTCAGATATTTTTTTCTTCAGAGCCAGCGGAGGTATTCCAGCATTTTACAGTTTTTGTAGTGTTACGATGGATGGAGCAGCAGAGGGATCATTGTATGGAGCTCTCAGTTTATGTAGTTCAACAGTTTAAATGTACTATTGCTTTCTTCACATTTACAGCCCTGCCAGTGAATGCAACTTTTTAATCACTACAGTAAATATACCCACAAGAGAGAGACGATGACAATGGACAATACATTATTGTGTGGCCACTTGCTATAGCTGGACAGATATTATTGTCTTCTAAAATAAGTTGGAGACAATAAGCAGAAGTTGTAATGTTTCCTGAAATGTGTATTCATTTAAAGAAGGGGACATTATCTGCTCATTCATGCATATTTGGAATGCTTATCTTAATATATGGGGTGGTCAACAAGATTGGTATCTGCTGCTTCCTGCTGCGCTTCTGTTTTAAAATAGATAAAATAAAAACTGATGATTGCCAGTAGATGTGTGTGTGCAACGTATTCTCAGACCTACTAAAATATTCATCCTGCTTTGGCCTCATCTCTGCTGTGACAGGATTGACATTCCACCTCTAGAAAAAAATGTAAACAAACAAAAAACAACACTAGACATCATAAAGAAAACAGAAGTAAGCAAAGTATAAGGTTGTTTATGGTATGTATGAGTCCTCAGGGAATTCTGCTGTCAAAACACAATGTGGTGTTGTCCCTGCTATACAGTAGTTGTGCGATATAAATTTCATGATGTCCAGAGAGAAGTATTTCCAGGTTGTAGAGGACTAAGCATGGTTGATTTTAACCGTTAAGTGAGGTAAACTGAGAGGATTTTCCTCAGGGCAGCATAAACAATCACGTGATATTTAAATCAGTAACACGGTGGAAGCAGATCTCTTGCAAATATACATACCGTTGCCTTGGCACACATTGTACTTTCCTATATGCTGTACTCGTCATCTTGCATTACAAGATTCTTTAAATGCATCACGATGAATCATGTGCAAATTCGTTTTAACTCAGGTCTGACGTAGCACACGAAATTGGTACATAGCACGTACAAACACGCACAATTAAGCTGAGTCATCTTACGGCCCTCTTCAGGCTAGAGTTCGTACACACCCACAACTCACAATGACATTTCAATAAACCTATCAACGACCTCACTCCAACTATATCCACCCATTCCATATATCAGCTGTATGGGTTTGCAAAGCAATAACCCCTGCTCAGAATGAAACAGATTTATTACCTTGCCTTTTGTTTTCTTTATTTCTTTTTCTTTTCACAAAGCTGCAGTACGCTTGAAGGTCATTTACTGGCTCATGAACGTTATTCTGCATTTATAGTGTTTTAGGAAATTACATTTGAATAGAATAAAGAGGGGAGTAAAGTGAAAAGAATCACCTCAGAGAGCCTGCATGTGCCAGTGTGGGCATCAGTTAATATATATATATTATATTATATATATATATATATATTCTGTCAGAGGATTTCTCACTGCCTGCATATACATACATTCATATATAAGTGTACAGTTAGGAACTGTTTGCGTTTAGTCTACTGTGTATACAGTGGACTGTGTCATTATTCTGCCACTATTGTCCGTATTCGCAGCAGGATTAACTCTTTTCCGTCAATATCCGCTCCTTCATGTTTTAATTGAGAGAGGATTTATGAAATTATATTTCTTCTCCTCAAAGGCTGAACTGTTTGAACAAACTAGATTGGAGAGAGACTGCTTAAAGAACCAGAGTACATGAAGTGGTTTTGCGGCTCACCTTCCTGAAAGAGATTGGCGGTTGAGGAGGTGTTCAAACTGTAATTTACCTGAAGGCTTCTGACAGCTTTGATCAATAATGCCGTAATAACCAACAGCCAGTCACAAAATGAGAAGTCATAAAACAAAGTGATTAGATGACAGTTTGTTCAGACACTGTGACAGCTTCCTCTCTCTGCTTGCTGGATCTGCTTTAGGAGAGGGGATGAAAAAGATAAACATTTACAATAGGTGATTAGTATTTCATATCTTTTACATATTTTTTTATAATTCTACGTTTGATTGTCGGCGTATTTTTATTTCTCAAGCAGTTTGTGTCTGCAATCACTGGCAGGCTGAATCCCCCCCAGCTGTTTATGATTTTACCACTTTTTTGGTCTCCCTCTAAAGATTTGGGTTTATTCAGAGACATATTTAATGTCTAAGCTGAGGAGCAGAAGGATGATTATGGCTGCTGGTTTGCATAGAGATGCTCAATGTTTTGTCTTGGCAGATGGTGTGTTGAACTTGGCTCTGGTTTGGCTGTCAACCAAAGTCTTGTTCTGGTGACCTTTTTCCACACTCTGGCCAAGAATGAGAAACTTGTACACTTTTCAGAAATATGCATTATGCTCAGCTCAGCTCCTGATGTAAGGTATAAGACATTATGTGTTGGTGCTTTATTTCATTGTGCTTAATTAGGCATTGCTATTGAACGGACTTCAGAAGAGGAAAGTCTGGTTTCATATAGTGAAACAGGAGCAATTCCGTATATTTTTAAAACTTGAAACTTTAGTTCAACATTGTGAAGATGCTACCTGTGCTTTTGTGCGAGTGCATGTCTATGTGAGAACTGGTGTGTGTGCTCTTCCCGCCTCTCCAGGGGTAGAACTCAGCAGTCCCTCTCCACTAAAAGTGCTGAGTGTGAGGGATGGTGTCAGATGACAAATCTAAGGGACAAACTGCATCTAAAGCAGACATTCTTTATAGTCCGTCCTTCACCTCTCTCTCTCTCTCCCTCCACCCATCTCTCCATCTCCTCCTTTCCTCATCTCACCGTTACTCTTCTCTCCACCCTCCCTTGTTTATCTGTCCCTTTACTTCATCTCAGAGTTAAAGGAAGACAAAAGCAATGTGATGCTGTGCATCAAAGAGATGACAGTGAGTCATCAACACCCCCATGATTACTGACGGAGCAATGCACTGTGGGTAACCTCCACCACGAACAACTCTCTCAGGCCACGTCCACACTAACCCGTTTTCAAATGAATCCGCATATCTTTTTCTGCGTTTGCACCGAGCGTCCACACTACACTGCATTTTAGGGCACCGAAAACGATTAAGTTTGAAAACGCTCCTGAGGACGGATAAGTTTGAAAACGCCGGGTTTTCATGATAGTGTGGATGACTGAAAACGAAGAAGTCCGAAAAACAATGACGTAGGCACCGACGTTCACTATTTGATTGGTTCTTAGCAGTTATGACGTGTCATTCCCTGATTCGTCACCCCCTTACCACGTGACCCTTTCCGGAAGAGAACAACAACAACAGCCTTGATACCGATCGACTAGCAGGTTAATTCAACATAGACGTTCAAACATGTAGGGACTTAGGAGGGGTTAGGGTCTTTGGCTTCAGCTGGAATCAGCTGTTATTGAAGAGATTAGAGGGGCGTGTCCAGTGACGTCATCAGCCCTACAGAATGGACTAATGACGTACCTGTGTTGACCAGATGTATGGACCCATAATCTAGTAAACTTCGTTTAATGACTGTTCATTTAAAGTACATGTGCTGTCTGTGTGGGAGAGATAGAGTTAGACCTGCAGTGTTGTAACTAAGCTTGAAAAATAAAACTTCTAAAAACTTCCACGAAATGTGTCTGTTTGAGTTCATGGAGGAAGATTTTAGAGGAAGTTCTTGAGTATCAAGCACGACAAGTATCAAGAGTAGTGTAATTGTATTATCTGTAACCAAGCAACCAATGTACTTCCTGTTTACACCGGCATGCGCATGCCCAGTGTACGTGAATAGTCACGTGATATTCGTTTTCAGGGGAGCAAGTCTGGACGCACATAATTTCGAAAACGATGCTGAAACGCACGTGTGGACGGAGATCTGGAAACCCCGTTTTCATTTGAAAACGAGTGAAAACGGGTTAATGTGGACATGGCCTCAGTGGGTGACAGCGTTAAAAGGATACTACACGCTTACAGTCTGTGCACACACATGTACATGTACACACATACTTTACATAGAAATGCACAAACATGTATGTACATGCATTCACATTAATAGGTTTAGAGTGTGTTTGGTGTTCTGGCTGCCTTACAAAATCTTTTTGATAACCTGAAAAGTGGACAATCAAGCCAAGAACAGAGTTTATTTGTAAAAGTTGTTTGGTCTATGACATTGGCCCCTATACTAGCAATATGCTCAGACATACACACAAATACACAATTTGGAAAAAGATAAGAACTTACGAAACAGAGAGTCACATTATTCAACATAAAATATTCAAATCAGAAATGAATGACATGAATCAATCATGTTTCTTCCTCTCCACTTCTATTTGCATTTCTTTACTCCCTCCTCCTCTCTTTCCGGCTCCCTTTTGACGACTCTCTTTTGTATCTTGCTTTCTCGCAGCTAATTGTGTACATAACCCCCCTGCTGTCACCCGCTGCAGCTTTTCCTCCTCTCTACTCTCCTCTTTTTCTACCATTCCCTCACTGTCTTCCTCTCTTCCCTCCTCCCGACAGTCACTCCTAGCCTTCATCTTGCTCAGAGGGGGGCCGGGAGCCATGTTTCTACCTAATGATGCATTGCAGAGTGTGAGGAAAAATTTGACAGTTAACAGCGTCCTCTCGCTCTTTCTAAGGCGTGTGCACACACTCTCTCACTCACACACACACACACACACACAGATTTCAGTCTTTCCGTATTTCAGATACGGACAGACACACACTGGAGTCACACTCAGCCTGGTGATGCCACATGTTGAGCCACCAAAGTTGGCCTCTGCATGTCATTTCTCAAACCTACGTATGTCATATAAAACGAAATGGTCACAAAGAAGGATACAAATAAATACATTTACAAACGTATCCTTGAGTACAATTTCATATATGTACACATAAGCTGTTAGGAGATAAGATACTTGGCGCTCACTACATGCTGAATAGATAAAGCTTTCTTCTTTATAGGAATCTTGAATAGGATAAAAGTCTGATTCTTCAAATACGCTTAAAGGCGGACAGAACATAAAACCTGAAAAAACCTTTAAGTTGTGTTTTGACCTAATGATTGGTGATTTTAAGCTCTGGAACGTAACCCCAGGGAAGTTTATCTACCTCTTTATTTGTAAAGGCAAGATTATCTTTACGGTTTAAAAAGCAATTTCACATGTAATGGTATTCTTAAAGAGCATAAAGACTTTGTTCTACATTCTTGATCAAATTAAAATGTAATCACCAATAAAGAGTACACTTAGATAAAATGTACACAATGTACCAAGACAAGTCAAGATAATAATGCACAAGGGACAGTTTAAGGGACCATAGTAGTGAGAGAAAATAAGAAGGGGAGGTGTCAAATAGCTGGGAATTACTCTATATTTGCTTTCATTCATGCTTGAACTTGAAATCGCATTTTCGACTCATATGAACGCCCCAATCCAAAACAAAAGTTTCAACCAGGCTCCAAACTACAACAAATATCTCTTTGATTTTGCGGTGATGATGCTGTGAATGTAATAGGGTGAATGCAATTTAAAATCTTGATTTTTTTTTTATTACCTTGGATACATGACAGTAAGAGTTTCACTGCCTAGTTTGCCACCTGTGTTGACTGAAAGATTTGATTAAGAAATGGAGTGAGAGATATTAGAGCCCACAAATACTTTTCCACATATCCTGTCTACAGATAGCAATATAAGAGTTGATGTGATATGAATCTCTGCATCCAACACATTCACACAGTGAAAATCTGGTGGTTACTGGTCTCAATTTTTTATTTTTATTTTTATCTCTCCACAATACTAGGGGGATATTACGGAATCTTTTTGTTAAATCATAAAGGCAAAATGAAGAGAAAGCTGAGAGATACCAATGTTTTGTATGTGCTATTGTGAACTGATTTGGATTAGAGACGGTATGGAGGGAAAAAAGCACATGCCAGTATTGGTTGCCATGTTTAACTCTTTGATTGACTCAAACATGTAAATTAACTCATTGATTTACAGACTAATTATACATTTATATGCAGGTCTTCTATGCATATATATGTGCATGTGTTTACGCATACGGGATTGTTTGTGTGCCTTTAATTTGCATTCAGATCCCCCCTCTTTCTCTTTCTAATGAGATGACATGGCTACAGTGTTCGTCTTCCACTCAGTGACAGCCTCTCTGCTGCCAATTAGTGGTGGAATCACCAGCTCTCTGTTGGCCTTCAGACATTACATCTGTTCGTGTACACAACCCACAAATGAGAGGACACGCTCAAAGGCCAGAGATGTAGTTTGAAAATGTAAACTACATCAAATGTACTTTATAGGGATTTGTGACTCTGTTTGTATATGTTTGGGTGTATAGTACATATGCTACTGATACCTAGAGAGAGCTTAGGAATGCATTCCTTGTGGGGGTGCTCTTGTTTTTTCCATCTGACCGCTGCTTTGGGTTGTTTATGTACTTGTGTCTTTTTCTCAATGTGTGTGTAGAGCAGAAGGCTTTTCCTTGTGGTTCTGAGTCGGTTTTGTCTGTTTTAACCTCCCATTTTCAGTGTGGTCTCTGATCTACCTCGATCATAGTGTTCACATCAAAAGTGGAGCAAATTGGAGGAATAGAAGTCTTAAAAAACAGGAATTTCTGCTTACCTCGAGGTAAAAGTAGTGCACAGGTTGCCCACGCTGTGATCATACTTGTTAAAGCAATTGAGCTCTCCTGAGAAGGACGCGTCGTAATACAACATGTCTCCGCATAGAGATGGGACAACTTTCAGCACAAGGTGTGTTAACACCAACACATATCCGGCTTTCAGACAAGTTGAGCAAGAAGTGGTTCTGGTCAATCATTTTTGTTGAAATCTTTTTCTTAATAAATTACATTATCTTCGCTTTCTCACACACACTATGCATTAGTTATTTTTGGTCTTAAAAATGCTGATCAATCGGGGTGCTACATTACCAGAGATAACCGAGATGAAACGTAAATACTAAAGTGGTGCCCACTGCCGGGTCAGAGCATTACACCCACCGTGTCTGTACATTACATAATTCACTGCTTTCTTACATATGTGCAATAATTGCAGTACCAGGATCAGCACCATGGACAGCGATTCTGAGCTCTACGGGAAAGCAGGAGGCATTTTGGCAAATCATTTTGTTGTGGAAATTCTTTACAATCAATGAAAAAGATAAAGATGCTGCATATGATTAAGAGTTCTGTTACAGTGATATATATTTAGTGAAGTCTACCGTATGAGTAAATCTAAGTATTAATGCAAGCAAGTTATTTCGTTTCATTGCTTACATGATAACATCAGGAATGACTATTCAATAAGGACTCAAACTGACGCAGAGAATCTACCGATGATATTAAAGTACTTTGTGCACTCGGTACTTGGTGCATACAGGCACTGGAATGCTCACACACACTTGCCAGTTATTCACAACTGTGTGGCGAGGCAGCAAACTGAGTACACCTCTGCAGATAACTTACTCATTGTCAGCAGTTGCTATTTAGCAGTATTATGGCTGAAGCCACCAATGCAGATGCAATGCAAGTCTATTTATATGCACCATGATTTACATGCATGTAAACATTACATTTTTTCAAAATCCGGAGTGAACTCATTGATAAAAAAGAAAGATTTAATCTTACAGCTGTGATACCCATAATTATTGTGCTTTTGAAATATTTAATTTCCATAATAATGAATTAGTTAATTGTTATGACAAATGGTTTGTGTATCATCAGGGGAATTTGTAATTAATACATATTGTGTCTAAACACCTACTGTGAATATAATCCATCAAGCCTTTTCTTACAGAGATTACAGCATTATCTTCAAATGTAAGAGTCAGACAGTAGTATCGTTTTCTCACACCCACAACCTACTCAGGGTATCACGAGGCCCCAAACACGGCCGTCGCTAGTAAGCTCATCCGAGTAGTTTAAAAGCAACAATAAATCTCTGGATGTATTTAATTTGTTTGATTTAGAGATGAGGGCAGCGGCATCCTTTTTACAGATTTATGGGAGCCTTCTCACGTGGTGGCGAATGGCAGTCTGTTCAGCACTACGTCTCGGCAGAAAAATAACGCCTCTCATAGCGGTGAATCATCATAGCTTCCTTTTCAGTGAAAACAAGCAGTTAATCTGATTCCCCATTCAGTTTTATAAAACTGTAAAATTTCATGCTAGAACTGATATTGTGACTGTGCCAGCGGAACACTGTGAGGTTCAAATTGCATAGGTTACTCTGGGTAAGTCATATATTGTATTTCATTCATAGACAAAAGCACTATTAGAACATGAATGACAAAGTATGACATTCCATTGCCGGCAGACACACACTTTTTTAAAAATACATGAGGGGAGTAGTCTAAACAATTGCCTTGTTCTCAAAAGCAAATAGAGCATGTAAACTAATTACTGAATGATACTGTTGCAGTATGTCTATCACATCTTTTAGAACAGCCTTGAATGCCGTTAAATCAAGTCGTTAATCTTAAATGTTCCGTTTAAAATGTAGCTGAAACAAAAATAGCAAAAGCCAAGACCATTTGAAATGGCTCCCTGGCATCTTTTCTGGCGTTTTAAAGGTAATGAGATGACCAGTCAAATGGAGCCTCGGGAGGATTAAAGCTTAATAGAAGTGACATTTTTGTCAACACGGAAGCGACCGACCGCTCCTCACATGGCCACTGCCTTCCAAATGAAAAGGAGCACTTGACATTTTACTATGACGATCACAAGCTCTTGCAGTTACCTTCACATGAAGTGAAGAGGGGAGGAGGAAAGCAGTGAGGGTTCAGCAGAGGAAGTATGAAGAATAATTTTACAAGTTGACTGCAACCACTCACCGGATCTCTCACAGGTTAAGCTTTTAACCCCGTGAAATGCTGGATGTTTCATTGCGTCTGTGTCGATACACTTCGCATTAAACGGGCCACACACCTCTGATTTGTAGGAAATGTGAATGCTTTATTTGAATGCTATGAATGAACTCCAAAAGAAAGGAGCTGGCAGAGATGCTTGTTAAGCCCTTTGCCCATCATAGAAAACTGTGCCGAAGGGCCTGTCTGTGATTTTATCATTGTCATGCTTGTCGTGCTGGTTTAGGCTTAGGGACTTACATACTGTATCTGTCATACGCACAGTCACACATACTCAAATGCTGACGTGTACCTGCACACACACACACACGCACTGTACTCATGTCCATACACGTGCAAGCGCATCCCCGAGTGTGTAAGCACTTGTGGATGCGCAGTGGAAAAACGTACTGTATATACTTTCAATTGCACAGACTGACAGACAATTTAGTCAGACTGAGGAACACACTCAGACAGCATGCTATGGGATTACACAGAAGTAGACACACATTGACATGCAGCCTCTATCCACGGTTCAGTAGCCGGCGACCTGCTCCCCTTCCTCTCCTTTTCAACACTAGCAAAACCACAGTGGGTGTAATAATAATAATAATAATAATAATAATAATAATAATAATAATAATAATAATAATAATAATAATAATCAATCCTTTATTAGTCCCACAATGGGGAAATTACAATTCTTTGCATTTAACCCATCCCGGAGGAGCAGCTAAGAAGTGCCCGGGGAGCAACTTGTGTAGCACTGATTTGCACTTGTTCACTGTTTGTTTGTTTGTTTGTGGATGTGTGTGCTCTTACTCTTTATCTCAACCTTCTTAAGAGGAGAGTGGTAAAGGACACGTCCCTTTGTTCCCTTTATGTGCTGATTAAAGGCTCCTCATTGACTTTAAATACCCCTTTACCTTGATTTTGATCTTTTTCGTCTCTTTAAATCTATTAAATAACAAAGTGGTCAATTGCTGTCTTTTATACAAGAGAGAAGTTAATGTATAAGCCTTCAAGCTTATTGACTGTAGCTGCACTTATGTCTACAATGTTGTCTGTCAGCACAACCCTGTCTCCTACAGAATAATGTTCCTCATTCAATTAAACTGCACTCTCAAGTACGTTCCTAGGGAAAGGTTTTTCCTCATTTAAAATGACTACGAAACTAAACAAAACAAAAACACAGTTAGTTGAAACTGGGACAACATTAGTGACCTGTGTTAACCTATCCATCACACAACCTCCTCCATGTGCTGACTTTTGCTGACTGATTTGAGACTACGTCAAAAGCAAACATAATCCACGACTAATGTAATTCACAATACAGTTTCGTTGTTTTGCAACGTACTTTTTAGGAGACAGGGCTGGTCAGCAGGCATTCATATACAACTTGTCTTGACTACCAAGACTTTCTTCAGAGTTAAACTGAACACTTGTTGCTTTGATAATTTGCTTTCATATTACCAGCGCGACATTGGCTCTCCTTCCTTTAAACCATTTTTATGTGCATACATGCTTGTGTGTCTCGTTGAAGCGGGCACTTGTGTATGTGTCTGCATATGTTAGCCCGGATCTGGGCAAGCGTTTGCGTGTGCTTGCACAGGCTAATCTATCAAAACAAGTGCTTGTGATTGCCAGTGGATGGATGACCTTTGGGGCCTCTCTGGAGTCCCCTGTCACATCATGTGGTGGAGATAGAGGACAGGAGGGGAAAGAGCTGACAAAGAATGCAGGGAAGACACTTGCTGGGTGAATAATTTTGTGTGTTTTTTTTTAATCCGTTTGTCCATGGAAGGGTTTTGCTGAGCACGCTTGCTTTTTTTTTGTTCAGCATCGCCCCTACTTCATATTCATGCACTTGCACGTGGCAGTCTCACCTGGCAGCGGCCCAGTACAGCCACATCCTTCTATACTTTATATCACTGAGCTGCCAATAGAGAGAGTGTCCTGCTCAAGGGCACATTGCCAGGAAGTGTTGAGAGAAGGCAGAGTGTTTACACATTCACTTGACTTGCCCAGAATTTCCCAGCTGGTCTGAGAAATTCAAAATTGCAGCCTGCTGGTTACAAGCCATTTCTCTAATCTAAAGGCCACCACCACCTCTAGATGAGGGAATACATTGTGTCTCTTGAATATATCCATTTTACTTATTCTAAAATAATAGTATGTACTTGCATAGTTAGTAGTATGTTTATTTTTTCTAACTCAAAATGTTCCAAATAACGTGCCGCAGCCTGCAACACAATTCTCTTGTCGAAACGCTCACAGAAAAGATGAACAACAAATGAACAAGTATTTCTGGGTATTTATTTTAAATGCATGCCAACATGTGCAGTACATGAGCTCAACAAGATGTCAATTGATGCCAGATGTTGTGTCTGTCTGCCAATATCCACAACACTGCAGATTCATCAGCAAATTTTGGAAAACACTTAACCATTAGTACATTGCTACACTCTCAGACAAGGTGATGCTGCCAACCGGACAAGTGTGTATGGAGCTTGTAGACACCTGCTTCCTGAGTCTGCTATGAGGGTATGTGTGAGCATGCACTCTGCCACACACACACACACACACACACACACACACACACACACACACACACACACACGCGCACACACACAACACATTCAACATAGAGCTGCAATGGCATTTAAGCAGTGACATTTTCCAAGTGACATTTTGTCTGTGCCCGAACCCATACTCACTGGGTGTGAACCCAATCATGCTGTCTCCTACGCTGTCATGGAGCCAAAAGCCAACACTTACACATGCACGAGACCTTGCACACATACACACACACTCACACACACACACACACACACACACACACACACACACACACACACACACACACACACACACACACACACACACACACACACACACACACACACAGGTGGCTTTGTTTTCGACCTAGTTAGGCCAGATTAAAAGATCGAGAATCGATTTGATACACTTTCAAAACCAGTCTTAGAATTAAAACTGACAACCTCTGAGCAATATTCCAGATACCCTATCCACGCTGTCTTGAAGTCAATCCTTGTCAACTATCCTTTCCTTTCTGTTGCCCACATGTAAAATATAATCATTTAATTACAGGGCATTTATATCTTTGTGCTATATACCCTTATATATTGAATAAAATGACATGTATTATCTATATATATATATATATATATATATATATATATAATCGAAGTTGACTAATTGGCCATTATCTTATTTTAAACCAAGACCAATATTTATAGATCTGGATTTTGTTGCTGTAAATGTCATTAAATAACTTTGGCCGACAGACTTCAGATATTTTTTTTGGGGGGGGGGATATCAAATTGACTAAAGACTAAAACCAATTAATTCCAGGAATAACACAATAATAAAATAAGCAAAGAAAGCTTGGATTGTATAATATTGGATCAACCTATACATTTAACACTTTATGATTAAGACTTTTGAATCAGCAGGATTTTACAATTACATTTATTTTGAAAAAAGGCCTTGATCAAGTTGTTTTTGCAAAGCACTTTTTAAAGTTGTTTTTTAATATGAACCAGCCTGTGTCAAGGTTTTTTGAGTTTTATATATAAAAAAAATACTGTTATGGAGGAAGAACACCCACACACTTCAATCAATGACGCATTCACATTTCTTGGTTAAGCTATAAACCTCTAAATACCTTATCAGAGCATACTGTCTCCTTAGTGTGACAGGGATATACATTGTGTGGTCATTATAATACAGCAGGTTCCAGGGCCAGACTTTTGATAGTCTTTTCCCACCTTGAACTGGAAACAAAAGACATTGACAGTTAAAAAGAAAGAATAAAAAAATCTCTCTCATAAAAACATTGATCTTTTTCCTCAAGTTCCACACAACGTATATCAGGCTGTCATATAGTGATGCCTAACTAATGAAAAAACAAACAAACATGGAACACGTTTTGTGCTTCTCACACTAGTGACATTTATTCAGTCTACACACCAATAAATGTGGTCTCAATAAATGTCACGGAAATTAACGAAGCAGTTTCATATTTTTTTTTAAATCAATGCGTTATTACCACACCATCAATCCTGACACCGACAGAAAGGAGGCTCCTTAGTAGAAATGGTTCTGTTGGTAGCAGCCAAGGAAAGCTATAGAACCCAACATTATTTAATATAACCTGTACCACCAGAGTGTTATTGAATTTGCTATTTACAAGGGAGAAAAAGAAAAAGAAAAAGAAAAAGGATGAGAGTATTTACAGTGGGAACAGTATATTGAATTGCCTCTCTTATATAATGCACACTAATTAGACAATTCATCACAAGTTAAATACAGTAGAACTTTTACACAGAATTCAGAGACAATAGTTTGCGCTCCACTAGTAAAAACTAAATTTGTAACTCTTGACAGTTAATCATGAAGGAGTTAATCACTGTTAGCACTTCCCCGACAGGTTCACACACATTCAATCAAACACGCACCAATGAACACACGCTGTCATTCAAGTTACTCAAGAGCTGAGTGAAATAGGCTTAACCAAATGACATTAACAGAGGCTGTTACCAAGGCGATTTTTTTAAGGGGACTGCCAATACGATTTCGCTCCTACAGAGTTTTGACAAAACCTATTAGTATATAAGTTTTTAAAACAGCATGACACAAAGACCAACCTTTTTAAAAAGGCCAGAAAACCAGTGTGAATTCAATGGGATTTACTTGCAGAAATAGAATATAATATTCATAACTATGTTTTAATTAGTGTATGATCACATAAAAGTAGGAATTGTTGTGTTTTCGCTAACTGAGAATGACCCCTTCAAATCTACATAGGTGGCGGGTCCTATTCACGGAGTCCGCCATGTTGCACCGCCACGTACAAACTGAACACTGACTCTAGAGAGATGTTTATGTTACCTGTAGGCCACCAGAGTTCTCCCAACTCCTTGGAAAGGGAGGGGTGAGCAAAGGGATATTCAATTGGATGCAATATCCAACCTCACCACTAATTGCCAAGAGATCCTACACACTGCTCCTCTAAACCTGACATCATATGCTAAACAAATAGGGGGCGCTGTGGCTCAGGAGGAAGAATGGGTAATCTCTTAATTCCAAAAGTTGGCGCCTCAATCCTTGGCTCTTCCTGTCAGCATACCGAAGTGTCGTTGAGCCGATCACTGAACCCCAATTATGTAATGAAAAAGTCAAAGGTACATACACGCCCAAACACGGGTATACTCGGAAAGATTATTTATCAGAAAAAAATACAATAACCAATTCACAATTTTGGCAGCTGTATAAAAAATGATAAAGAATACTTTTTGCCTATCATTCCATCTCCAAACTATGCCTCATTTTCTTTTTCAGTATTCCCTTTCTTTTTGTTCTAGTCTTATGTAACTCTGACAGACCAAAGCTATGCTATGGCCATAATTAGCACAGAGAGAGAGCGGTGTTGCATCTTTGTGTGTGTGTATCTGCATATATGTGGTAACCAGGCTGACATCCCATTCTGTTTAAAATCCAAAGCACTATTTTCTCTGATCAGGGTTTTCTATATACAGCACACAGAGCCAAACTCACAAACACATATACTTGTGCACACGCAAACACAGAGAAAAAGAGACAGACGTCCTGGAACGCGGAGGAGAGAGTGCAAAAGAGTGACAGCGTGAGGGAGAGAGCAAAATTGGAGACTAAGAGTGAGTTGATTTCATTTTGCCCACTGAGCCCTTAAATAATTTAACGAGGAGAGATCTGTCAGAGTAGTGCTGTGTTTGTGTGTTGAATATTTATAATGCATATAAAACTGTTATGGCCCAGCTGTTGGCAGTCATACATCTCAGGTCTGTGCAGTTTTTTAAAGGAGCCAAATCCAAACAGATATAGATGATTCCTCTTGTTGTCACTAGTGGTACGCTAGTGGTTTAGAGGTTTTTATCTAAAAAATATGGTAAATATTTATTGTGTTTTTCATCTAGTGACACACCATTAGCCTGGCCCCCAGCCTTGTGAATGGCTTATTTTCATCTGTTTAGTGATGGGGCTCTTTGATTTGTCCGTCTTTGAAGCTGTTTTCCTGACTTCCTCTTTTGGGTGGACCAGAGATATTTTAATCCTGGACTCATATTTATCAAACAACTCAGAAGCAGGACTAGGACTCACACTGAAAGTTTCAGTAGAACTAAAAATACTCCAAACTCAGAGCAAAACATGCAAGGTGGTTATGAAGTTTTCTACACAGCTTTGAGCAAAGGTTACAAGTTCTCCTTTGAGAGTGAATTAATCACCATTTTACAACACTTTAATACCCTAAAATAAGATTAATAGTTATGTCATATTTGTTTCTTATAATAATAATAACAATCAATCCTTTACTAGTCCCACAGTGGGGAAATTTTACAATTCTCTGCATTTAACCCATCCCGGAGGAGCAGTGGGCTGCTAAGAAGCACCCGGGGAGCAACTTGGGGTTAGGTGTCTCACTTTAGGACACCTCGGCATGTTGACTGTAGAGGCCGGGGTTCGAACCACCAACCTTGTGGTTGCAGGACGAGCGCTCTACCTCGTGAGCCACAGCCCCCCCAATTACTTATACTCTAGATGTAACCCAGTTAAAACACATGATTTGATCCAAGTCTGTATTTATATACATCATCCACTCCCTGCTCCACAAAGATAAAACAGAGAACGCAGACCGTATCAGCACACAAACCCCAAAGTCGCTGTATTTACTACAAAACTACTTCAGAGGTATGTGTTTTAGCTGCAACTTTGAAAAGTGCTTTTCTTCTTTGTCTTACTGCCATTTTTCCACCCTTTGGTAATGTCACTTTATCCATAAAGTAATTCTTAGACTACTGTCAGTGGAGCAGCTTTGGTGTATCTGCCCTAATATAAGTCTTGCTTACCGTTGTCTGTCTTTGTGGGACATTTTCTCTCATTGCCGATGAAGTCAACTGTGAAAATTACAGTAAATTGAGTCTTGGAGTTTATATTGTTTTAAATGCTGTGATGTTTGTGTCCTACTAGGATAGGATGTGACAGTTGCTGTTATAATCGTCTATTTCACTGTCATTGACTTAATTATTTTGCCACAAATCGGCAGTACACAAATGTGTACTAAACATTGATCCTAGGGATTCTTAGACATTCCTTAAACTTAAGATATTTCTTCAAGATTTCCACCGAAAGGTGCTTAGCATAAAATTCAGTGCATATCTATTGCCTCCGCACAGCTTTCAACATGGAGTCGGCGCAGTCAGCAGCTAGCAGCTGCTAACAGCACGAACAGTGCAAACAACGGAAGCAGTGGGACGACGTTATCAGCCGTTATCGCCGTATGAGCGCAGTATAAAGCGGCAGCCATTAGCTAGCCAATGCACACGCAGACAGACTGACTATGTCAACAAAGCACAGAAAAACTTGGATTACAGCACACCTACCTACCTCTTCATTGCAAAAAGTTTTTTGCTATGTTGATTATCTAAATCCCGTATATAGAACCTTAAATGTCAGATTTAATGAATTTGCCATGAGAAAGAACACTGTCATGAGTTATTTTGAAGTGAACTGATAATAGACCTATATCAGCACTTTATTACAGACTTAACAGTTTAACTGTCTAGTTTCAGTTCCTCAACCTCTTACTTTTGTGTTTACTTTGAACAAAGTTTATGGAGACATTACTGGAAATATCCCACAGTATTAAACTTTCATCTTTTCTTATTTAAATTATTTCACCCATCATCATCATCATCATCATCATCATCATCATCATCATCATCATCATCATCTGTGAGTTCTCCATCCAGGATAAATGAGAGCCTTAGAGCAGTGTGTTAATGCTTCTCTGGTTTTGGCTTGCCTGTAGTTGTTCTAGTTTAATGTTGTGAGGTCAATGACACAATAGGATTTATTCATAGCATTGACTGTTATGTGTTTGTAACAGGCTCTTTTTTTTGTCATTATTATTATTATAATTAGTGTTGGTGGTAGTTGTCGTCATACTCATGTGTGCGTGTGTCTTTTTTGTGTGTATTTGTAGTGTTTATGAACCATAATCCTTTCACTCGAAACCCATATACTGTTATCATCAGTACTACTGATGTGTTGCTGCCATGGCATTACTGCCATACCATAATCACATTAAAGAACACCCCTCAGGTATTGCTACTAATGTAAATTCAATTTCGTTAGAAGGTCGCTGTTACAGAAAAGGCCAGTCATCACTGCGATAGAAAGGACTAGTATCCCTGGTGTACAACAATAATGAATCACGTGTTATGGAAAACGATATGTGTTAATGAGCTAAGTTGATGCAGAATGAAGCCAGAACGAGTGGTGTAATATTTCTTTGTCTAGTATCACCATTTGCCAGATGGCTAGAGCACCTGTGTACACACCTACACACAGATGCACACGCGTGAACAGTGATACACAACCATTGCAGGGGCACTTCACAAAAGAACACAAATACACGTTCTTGTTCTTTTCTCTATATAAGGACCCCAGACTGACTGTACGTTCATTTCCTTATATTCCTAACACCTAATGCATAATCTGAAATCAGATCTTATTTTAAAGGATACAGCCTGTTTATTACAACTTGTATCAAAAGTGGACTGTAGAGTGACTACCCAAACTGTTTAGCCTGTAACGAATGTCCACAAACTGTGGATGTCTTCTTGGCTTCGGTTGTGTCTCCAAAATAAAGTGGTAGATAATATGGCTAAACTGTTTTAAACTTGTTTAAAGCATTTTTCATTATATTTTGAGTTTCTTGCACACTGTGATTTAATACTATTCAAGTTGCAATTTACCGAAGTTATCCTTGGAGCAAAATCTATTCCAGGAGACTTCACACAAAAAATAGCCTACACTCAAAGGTCTACAACTTGGTGTCTGTTCTCCCTAAGATGGAAGTACAGGAACATAAGCACCATATGCCCCATAGCAGGTAACAGTAAACCGTAGTGTTCAGTCGCAGATATACAATATCCACATTGTTTGAGGGATAAAAGAGTCATAAACATGATCAGGCCATTCTGGTAGTCTGTTTCCTTTCTTCTCTTTTTCTGTTCTCTCTTTCTTGCTCACACATGCACATGCAGAGGAAGTGGATCAGGTGTCCCTCCCTCGGCCATCCTCTCATGTGACTTTCATCGACAGAGACGTCTCAGTCTCCCCTATCTTTCTTCCTTCCTTTCTCCCTGTTTTTTCTCCCCTGCATTTCTTTCCCCCCTCCTCCTCCTGCTCCTCTCCTGACTCGTCGTTGACTTTTCACACTCATTAAAGTGACAGACAAGACAAGCCGAGGGGGGAGGGAGAGGTGCAGAAATGAATCTCAGCTAAATTTGAACCATACCTAGGCGACATGAACCACAGCTGTAAGTTTAGAAAGGAGGACCAGGGGTGATTGTTACCGAGTGGGGAATTTTAATATGCATGGTATTGAGAGGAAAGTGACCTTTTTACCAGCTCCCATTCACACTCCCTTTTCCCACTCATCTCATCTCAGTTGTTTTCATTCCTCTTCGCTGATTGAGGGAGGGGAGGGAAAGAATGAAAGAGCGAGAGAGAGTTACTTCTCAACTAGAAGGTCATAGCTCTGTTTGATAGCCTTTTGTCTCCCATCCAAAAACAGCACTGTTAATAGCTGCCCATAGGCCACTTTATAATGATTGGGCCTTATCTCTAGACACACACAGACACACAGACAGCACACAGTGTCTTTATGGTGGCAAGTGGGGAATTTAGCTTGAACGGAGCGAGAACTACAGCTGTCATTAATCCCATTTAAAGCTCTAATACTATGTTGCTATGTTATCCTGCATTGTTTCCCACTATGATTGCATGTACAATAAGTGCACATAAAATATAGTTTATTTAATACTGTACATGCATGTGGGATTGACTTAGCGAGACATTGTATGTTTATACTGTCTTATTTCCTCCTAATGTTCCTCCAATTCAAATTTCAAATGTGTCAGCTGTGTGCTGGATGTAATACAGAAAGCAGGAGTTGAAAGTGCACAGAGCTGTAACAGTGTATTTTTGGGCTGTGCAGCTGTCTAACTAGCATTAATTGCCAAATGAAATAATTGCTGGGGTAACAGTCAAGTAAATATTGCTCACTAAGAAACTTGTCACCGCAGGTGTTGGTTCTGCTTTTTGTAGGAGAAAGACTTAAATACATACGCAGACACCTCTGCGTACAGGTATGTGAAAGGGCAGGGGCCGTGTGTGAGAGGAGTCGGGTCCTAATTTGTAATGCTGGGAGGGTGGGGGGTGGATGTGGTTCTACAGTTGCCATAGAGACCCCTGTGGCTGACTGTGGGTGCTGTTTTCTGTCTCCTATTCATTCCTGAGAGGGAGGCGGTGACACACACGCACGACACTACACGACGTAGTGGAATCACACACCTTGTACATTTTAATATAAACACACTGACAAAGCAAAAGGAGGAACAGCTGAAAATCATCCCAACTCATCGGTTTTCGGGTCTAATGAACTGTGGTCTGTGCACATATCAAGGTAAAATAAACTACTACACACTTAACAAATTGTTTCGTAATTAGGTTACAACTTGTGGAGTCGACAGAACCGCAGGCTTTTATTAAACACATATGCAGAACGATCAAAATAGCTAGTATGACAAATGTTGAGACGAGATGACATTCAAGTAAGATTTTAAAGTGTGGTGGAGAAGACAAGTTGCCTCCAGTAGAGATACAGCTTGGTTGTCTTCCTTATAGCAGGAAAATAAAATGACTGCTTGTCTCCAAATGTACCTCTCCAAGTGCATTATTCTACAGATGTTGTCCAAGTACTAACTCTTTTAACAGCTGTATGCCAAATGAAGTTATATGATACACTTTTCTGTCTTTTAATATTTCCCCATAATTCACACCTTCTTTTTTTCTTTCCAGTTACATTTACATTATGTCAGTGCCTTGAAACAAGGACCCAACTCAGGATGTTGTTACATTATTTCCTTACACTGCCAGTACATAATATTTACTTTCCAGCTGTAGATTTTATGTTTGTGTCAGGCTGAATTTACTGCCATCATGATTTCAGACCCTGGCGAGTGAGTAAGCTTTTACTGAGTCAAATGTTATTGAGCCAACAGATGTGTTCAGTGCGAAAAGCCTAATTCAACAAAATAAGTTATTCTCAACACATTACAGAGCTTTTATGATGTTGAGTTGCTAATCCTTTTCTTTAAATATTTTCTTAAGTGTAGTAATTATGACTGTTCTGGTACTGCAGCAGCTGTTTCTTTCTTAATTTACGGCTGTTCACATCACAGTGATGTACAGTAACACGTACTTTGCAATATGAAGAGAGAGGTGTATGTCTCTAAATCTCATAAATCTATTTTTTGAGTCTAAAAAGCTCACCAGAGTATCCATAATTATAAATAAAACCCAAAACTGCAGCACAGAGATTCTAAACTACTGATTGAAGCATCCACTGTTATTCCCAACATGTATATGAATAGCTTCAAATGTGTTCTTTGCTGTCTTGTGGTTTAAACTAATCAGAATATACATCTGCATGCAACTGGACATTAAACTCACTAATCATACAGATACTATGCCAATTCATGAATATGCGTTTGAAAGTCTTTGTCAGTAGCAGACATAATTTATCTAACAGCACACCTTTGGCAAATGATTTGAATGAAAACAAATGTGACAAAAAGGTTATGCATATTTTAATAAATTTCATGAATGCAAGAATTGGACTAACAGGTTTCCCATCCGTTTTTGTGCATTCAAGTATTACCGTAGAAAGCATTTAAGATATTTTACAGTTGAGGTATTACATATGATCAATTAGCATAATGCTACTTTAGGTGCAGGGATTTGCATTTATTTTTTTATTTTTTTACACCTCGAGGATTTAAAACAGTTGCAGCAGTGGCAAACAAGGTGACAAAGCAGTCTGCTGTGGGGAGCAGAGCAGGGCTTTGAAGCGAGGCAAACAAAGCTGTAATTTAGAATTACGGGTCCAGGGGGTTTAATAGACCCTGCTCAAATTCCCAGCGTCGCCGCGTTTTGCAAATCATAGGGGTGGCTGAGCCTTCTACTTAGTTGTTCACATGTATGAGGTTTATCTTGTCGCGGGTGAGCAAGAGAAAATCTAGAGAGGAGTTTCTGACAGGAGGTAGAGCAATGAATGGAGGATAGCAAGGAGGGGTTGAGTGAATGGAGAGAAGATAAGAGGGGAATAGCAAGAAGGTGGGATTGTGCCTGGCGGCTAGTGGTGTTATGGCACAAGTTTTACTTCTGAACAATTTCTATGTGAACTTGCACGTTATCATATATCATACAGTTTGTGGTAAAGGAATTTCCTACTGTGAGATCAATGAAGTACGGCTAGTACTACATATGTATGCGTCTGGGCGCTTGCTTTTGGCACTTAAGTGGATGTGTGTGTATGTGAGGAAGAGAGAAGAGGGAGAAAGCGCAGAACTAAAAGTGTGTACAAGAGGAAAACAGCGAACCAGGGACAGAAAGAGTGTGCATATGAGTAAGTGGTTGCTGTAAGCGTGTGTGAAAAAGGGGTGAGGCAGCGAGAGGGAGATGAATTGCATTGTGCTCTGTAGTGTTGGGGAGGAGAGGGGATTGAGGTTGGAGACTCGAGATAGCGACTGGGGATCAACACATTCAGAGCTTCAGATGGCTTTGAGAAAACCAATCAAACCAGCATACACTCTCTCGACATCTCTCTCTCTCTTTCTCTCTCTCTCGCAGGGTCTCGCATACACGCATGCACTCGGTCGGACATGCACAATACCTTCAGTGGGGTGGAGTTCACTGCACTATTGATCTGCTTCCATGAGGCTGTGATTAACTTGAATGCAACACGCACACACATGCATGCACATACTTACACACAGTGAATGCTGGTTTGAAATCTCATCTGTCTGGCTCATAGCTAGATGACTGATATGGAACTGTCAGTAAGCCACTTAAATAGCTAATGCATCGGCACACACACACATGCACACACAAACAGAGTTGGGTAATGCATTCAGGGGTAATCTTCCATGCATGACGCCTTCAGCAAGCAGCTCATAACAGTGACAAACCAACAACAACTCAACAACAAGTGTCTGTATTGGGGTATCCATGAAGTCCAAATTTGAATAAAAGAGGTTTAGTACGTATCACAAGACTAAATACTGCACCGCAGTTTCTAAAACCATGAGACTGGAGTTTGAAACTTTGAAAAGTTATCATGGCAGGAGACATGTTTACCTTACTGCTTGAAACTATTGTGATGTAAACTGAAGAATTACATCACTTGCATTGGTCGCATGTTGTTTCATTGTATTGCAGAGATCTGATGTATGTGGTTTGTATTATAAGTAAGGTAAGTTTATCTAGTCCACTATACAGTAAGGATCACTGCACTATTTTTTCTGTCAAAAACTTACCTTCAAATGTTTGTCAGAAAACAAGTGTCACAAATATGTTTGACCAAATACCTGGATATCGATATTGCAAGGATCATTTTGGGTTGACTATTGGTGCATTCACAAGCTATTTACAAAACATTTTTTTTGATAAATAATCATCAGTAATTTAGATATAATGACTAAGTTGGTAAAGGCAAATAATACGTAAGTAAAAAAAAATGGCCTCATTTCACTGTAACACAGCCATTAAAACCAGAAAAAGACTTATTAGTATATTACGATATATAAAATCTAAGACAAAGTATCTACTTTTTTAAAGAATGTTTCACAATCAAATGTGAAAATGTCTTTGTTTGACCAATGAGGAAAACAAGTCCCATGGAAACAAGAAACACATCTCATAAAGGAATTCCACAAAAATCTTCATTCGACAGATTAACAGTTTGTAACCCAGTTTTAGGTGGAGCGCTTTTACTACTCCAATTGACAACCCTTCCAAATTCACAGCGGATGGGATTAAAGGGCTTTTTCACTCACACATTTAGAACACTTTCAACCAGTCACTCTGCCTCACGCCTTTTCTCACCTGTCAATCACATTCATGTTAATGATCACACTTCATTTTTAGCTGTCGCATAGCTGTCATCCAGCCCTAAGCCGTTTCCATGATCTGCGGCTGACAATACTTCACTTCTTCCATGACAAGCAGGTTGCAGTCCCAAAGCATCTTATGATTCACATTAAAATACTTTTCCGGTGCTGTCTGATGTCTTTCAAAGGTTACTTATCATATCTAGCTTTTAATAGTTTTAACACCCCACACGTCTTCCATCAATGACCAATCAGATGGGGAAAAATAACACAGTTTTTTAAAGTTTTGGTATCTCTGAAGGAAAGAAAGGAGTACTTGCAGCAGTGGTTAAAGAATTACACTATTAAGCTCTGCCTGCAATACCAGAGCCCTAATTTCCTAACAGAAGGCCCTTTAGCACCAGTTCCAAACTATCACACCTAGGAGCTTCCCAGCAGAACCTCAGCTCTCTCTCTCTCACTCCCCTTCTTGCTCCGTCTAATGCACACTCTGTCTTCCTCTTTCTCTTCAGGAGCTTCAGTTTGAACGCCTGACCAGGGAGCTTGAGGCTGAGCGTCAGATTGTTGCCACCCAGCTGGAGAGATGCAAGCTGGGATCAGAGGCAGGCAGCATGAGCAGCATCAGGTAACAAGGAAGCCCCATTTTTCTGTGTGTGTGTTGTGGGGTGGTGTGGGGTGGGGTGGGGTTATGAAGTAACACACACCGTCCCCATCATTTGTGTTTGGTGGTTGTTGACAGGATATCTCATTATTTGTGTGTCCTTAAACATCGTCAGGTAAAAGATATATAGTGTTTTACGTGGTCATAATGTCCCTGACTTTAACAAGCACAACCCCCCCCCACTCCACATGCACAAGTGGAAACGTAACTTATAGTTTGATGGAATAGGTTATTTGTCTTTCTGCTTTCATGCTGACTGCACCATTAAATTCCTTCAACCCCACACACACACACACACACACACACACACACACACACACACACACACACACACACACACACACACACACACACACACACCAAAGCATACACATCCTGGGTGTTTTTTCCTCCGATCTGTGGAGTGACGCTACTGGAAAAGAGCAGTGTTCCCCCCGCTGTGGGGTGCATTTATCAGCTGGATGGATTGGGACAACACTGAGGTTGCAGGCAAAATCACACACAGGGATAAACGCACTCACACTCACAGTACAAATACACATCGATGGTGTTAGATGGCGCAATACAACACAGAGCTTGTGGGGAGCTTTACAGACACACACATACACACTATACAGACAAACGCATGACATAACGATGTGAGGATACGATAACACCCTTCACAAATGCACAAGCATGCATACTCTCACATACAGCACTGACACACCATGATAGCGGCCGTGGGCTCGAGATAGCATACACAGCAACACAAGCCTTGGCAACTTTGGAGAGGGTGTGACAACACACACCTTCATCCACAACATGGTTACAAAAAGTCCTTTTAGAGACTTTGCTTTGCCACAGCGACTTGGGTCAAGCCTTAGTATTACACTTCCTGGAACCCCTTTAATCACATTACTGCATTAATTAGCATGTTAGCCACAGCCCTGAAACCCTTGAAAATACTTCATTATGTACCCCATTTATAAGTCTGCCCTTTTCTGTTGCCATAATTATTTTCAGATGAGGGAAAGAGAGCTCTTAATGAAAGAGGGAGCAAAGATGAGGGAAGGGTGGATGGAGGAGAGGAGATGAACGCGACTAGCATGTTAATTTTGGATTAACACAAACCTTGAGCTCAGTATCTGCCCCTCTCTCCTCACTAAATCACTGTCCCTTCACATTCACCTTCATACAGGCTTTTCCTCCTTGTAAATACAATTCCTGACTATAAGTAAAGTTTGTCAGAAAGTTATTTTGCAGAGTTTTGTGTGTGTGCTTGCCTGTGTGTGTGTGTGTATGTTTTTGTGTTTGCATGAATATTACTGTGATGTCAAAGAGTCAGGTTCATATAAATTCAGCATCCCTCCGACTCCCTCAGGCAGCTTATTCCATAAGTACACAACCCTGAGTGTGGGGGAGCAAGGAAATCGAGCACGTTTAGAAATGTCACTTATGAACCTTCTCAGTTCCTTCTTTGTGATCCAGCTGTCAGTTGACAGTTTTTGGTGAAAGTATAGAGGTTCACCTCGTGGGTTTGTGTTGAAGTTCCGTTATTTTTCGATATGTTACAAGTCATTTAAAATCAACCTGAGCCCCAACATCAAAGACAAAGTCATTGAGTGTTCAACATATACAGTATGTTCGTGAAATCAGCTCAGACATAAGATATAAAAGGACATACTGTGACTAAACTCTATATCGTTTATTTGATTTTGGGCTTCTATTTGTTTACATTTATTATGCGTTGTGTTTGTGTTGTGTATAATCCTCACTATTATGTGAGACTTACTTTGATACTGGTCATTAAGAATGTTTTTTTTTTTTTAGCACCCCCAGTATTTTAAGTTAATAAATGTAAACTATGATGGAGTTAGCTGGAGTTGGCTTATTAGTTAAAATAGTTGGCTCCAAACAAACCAGATAAGATTTAAGACTAAGTCTAGAGTTCAATTCAGATTAAATCAGCCTTCCATATATTTATGTTTTTGCATTGATTTTTCAAAGGTTTCAGTTCATCTTTCCACTCATCTTGTTACTCTTGACTCTGTGATTTATTTTCCTTATTAGCTGTATAACAAGCCATCATAATTCACACATAATATTTCTAGGATTTTGGACAGCTCTGTCAATAGTTTTTAAATAATGCAGCTAAGAAAGCAAAGACGTGAGACTCTGTCTTAATAGAGTCATCTAGATTGCTCGTCTGGACTTACTTAAATATTTCTTCAGGACATTTCAACTCTTGGATGAGCTATATCGTCCACTTAAACCCAACATATGGCTCGTCACTTGCTTGTTTATACAACATTTTTCGTTATATTCCTTACTGGCAACATCATCTGAAGTCCTCATGTCCTCAGCATATAGTAAAAGTATGTGAGAGAAACACTTCATCAAGCAAATGCATCCAAACAGATGTACAACTTCAGGTTTTATCTGAAGTTGTACATCTGTTTGGATGCATTTGCTTTATGCTTGTGAGAATGTCTGCTTGTGTGTGTTCCAATGCCAGCAATAGCCTGTCTGCTGTCAAGTCTGCTGTCTCATGGTTGCATCATCTTACGATTATCACATCAGATATAGAGGATTGGCTTAGCTAAGCTTTTGTGTGCTGACAGCTCACTATATGCCACTGAGTCCACATCCATGCCTGTGTGCGCTCAATTTTGTCAATGCGTGTTAACTAAAACGTGTGATGTGCATTTGTCTTCTCTTTTGTGCTTTTTATGCAATTTTGATTGACACCATCCTTTATGCAGATTCCAACAGGGCCTGCATTTTTTATTTTGTTTTCCAAAGCCTAAGTATAGATATTAGTGTCTGCAATGTAACTAGGAATGATCAGAGAAAGCCTGAAGCTATTCAAAGAGACAGTGCTAACCTTCCCCATGGTCTCCAACATCACCACTCATTTTCCTCCCCTTCATCAGGGTCTCAGTGACAGGCAGCAGCTAAATATAGAGTGTAGTGGCTGGCTCTGATTGAATAGGTGTTATAATAAAGCACAAGGTAAAAATGAACGAAGGCAAGCGAGGAAGTTGGATTGGGAGGAAAACAAGGACATCTACACAAAGACAGAAAAACACTAGGGCTCTTTTATATATTCTACATAGCATTTTTTGACATTTTATGAAAAACTTACTCTCCTCTTATCATTCTAAAGTTATGTTTCTCCTCTCATAATATTTCCTGTTGGCTTTAAGCTGCAGCCACCATATTCACTCAGCAGTGGGTCCATTACTCTGTTAGAAGCCTGTCAGGGGGAAAGCCAATTTAGGAGCACAATCTACCTGGTACCCTGTAGTTTTGTGTGTGCCTGCGTGTGTTTTATTATTCCAGGTGTGTGGGTTTTTTGTATGCTCTCTGTTTGTTCGTTTGTAATGCACATGCTTGGAGCGAGTGCTGTGTTTGTGTTTGCGTGTCTCTATGTGTTCTTGGCAGCCGCTGTGAGCCTGCGTGTCCTTAGTTGTGTTCCGCTCGATAAAGCAATTCAGGCATCTCCACGGACTCCTCCTCGGAGCTGAGGACCCTAAAAAATGCCTGAGCGTGGTGCAGAAACCCAGGGCATTACTGGCTAACATCTGTTCACACTGTGAACTGTTGGCATGCGACACAACACTTTACAGGATAGAAACACACACACACTGGCACACGTACACATTCACACGCAAACACGTACACTCCAAACACCATGCCGGGACTCATTTATCATTTTTCTAACATTAGTGGTAAGTGGCAGCCAGTGGGAAACATTTGCTCCTGCTGTCTTTTCTGCCTGTCTGGCTGTGCAGCTCAAGCCTTCAGTGCTCTTTTAAAGGGGTAAACCACTGAATTTATGGATGAAGTATTTTAATTAGTATTCATCTATTATTCACCATTGCGGAGATGCCAAAACAAACAGTGATACAGGGCCAAATCATCTTAAATTGAAGTTAGGAATAGGATATGGCGTGAGTGTTTCCTGCAAATAGAGATAATTTCACCACCATAAGTAATTGCATATGTAGAGGATGATGATTACCATAATTAATTGTGATGTGTCACTTGCCTGTTACATGCAGTAAACATTACATTACATTACATTACAGTCATTTAGCAGACGCTTTTATCCAAAGCGACTTACAGGAAGTGTATTCAACATAGGTATTCAAGAGAACTACTAGTCACCAGAGGTCATAAGTGCATCTCCTTTCTTAAACAAGCATCTTAAAGCATAAACCAGAGCAAAAGTATAGTGCAGAGGCAAATTAATACGAAAACAATAATTGCAACAGACTAATACGAATATAATGAGTGCTACAAAGCACCAGAGCTGGATTAAGAGGAGATATATTGGTAAAAAGAAACGTGAAGTCAAAGTATGGTGACACTGTGGTTTTAGATAGCATAGAAGCATGGTGTAAAATTTCCAGAAAGAATAATTGTATATTGTTATTCCAAAAGATACAGGATGTTTGATTTTTAGGGTTGGAAATCATTTGATCATGATACCAAGCGAAACCAGAACGGTTGGCCAAATCATTGGAATTAATTTTAAACTGATTTGCTCCAGTCTTAGAAAGCCATAGTCAGTAGCTGCTCTGATCTATTCCAATACAGCCTATTGCAGTAAAACGCTTGTTCCTAACTTTCTGATGGCCTCTCAGTGCTCTTATCACATCTGTGATGCAACAACAATGCAAGAAATGATCCATCAAACTTATATGCAATTCTTAAGACACAGATTGTCCAGCAGATTGTAGAACGTGTTTCGCATTTGCTTCAACAGTGTTTGAAGAGATTTAAGGCATACAAATGTACTATTCCTTGACAGATCCAGATAATTTAAGGTCCCATGGCCGTCGTCTGCCTTGCTTTGACCTTGCTGGGCATTCTGGGACACATTATTGGTGCATTAAAGCACTGCGCAGTGAACTGTTAAGGAAATAATGTGTAGCTGGCTACTAAGCTAATCATGACTGGGGGCAGTGCCGTAGATTATCAAAGCCATATATTAGAAGTCACTTACAAGCTTATGGATAACTGTTTGTATGTTGTTGTCATATTACACTGGCTGCTAGCTATATACTACCAGCTTGATGCATTATGGAGTATTTATATATAAATATGTGATATAATAGATGACGAATTGTAGATATTACAGCAATCAGTTATGCTTTAGAAAGAATAATGCCCAGTGAGAAAGAGACAGAGTGCAGTTGTTGTAAAGCCATGTCATTAAAGAAAAAGGGAGTAGCAAGTCCATTATGATTCGCCAATTATTATAAAGCAGAAAGGTCATGTCAGATAATAGGAATCCAAGCCGAGATAGGCAGCCCCTCAGTTGGTATGCAGATGACAGGCGAAGTTGAGCGAAACAAATGTGACCTCTAAATGAGTGTTTTGTTGTGCTTAATGGAATTGTTAGCGTTTAGTGGAGAGATGAGAGTGTATCAATCCTGGGGGCGGGGAGAGCGACGCAGAAAGGGTGAGGGAAAGAGAGACGGAAAGAAGGGACAGAGATATAGGAGGAAGGAGAGATAGAGAAATGGATAGATGGCTAATAAATAGCTTTCATTACCCTGTGGCAGCCACAGAATAGGTTCATTGATTTATTATTTTTCATTTTCCTCTCTCTCTCTCTCTCTCTCTCTCTCTCTCTCTCTCTCTCTGTCTGTGCTTGTTCTCATTGTCTCCTTGTCTCTCACATTATTCCAACTCTTGTTCTACATATCTATCTCACTATCCTCTCTAGTTTTTATCATCATGTTTTACAAATTTTATTTTACTTCACTGTATTATCCCTGTGCTAACAAAACTTAACTGTCTCTGTGTATTCAATTATTTGCAGTACAGTATATATCTACTGGATCAACTATAGAAAGTATGTGTATAGGTGTGTGTGTGTGTGTGTGTGTGTGTGTGTGTGTGTGTGTGTGTGTGTGTGTGTGTGTGTGTGTGTGTGATAATGTGTGTGTGTGTGTGTGAGATAATCATTCTGTGCTAGCTCTGTTAACCAGACATTGCCTTTGGCCGTATCATTTATGTATCCTGCTGTCATGTATTTATGATGCTCACGGGTTGAAGCATGTGGATTACGTCTATTTTGTAAACAGACAGATCCTTGCTTCAGGCCTCAATGATATTTATGCTGCTGTTGATGGTTTATGCATGAAGAAGTGCAATGCAGAGAGAAAGACTGAGAACAAAATACTTTCATAAAAGTTAACTAATATTCATATTTCTGCACTCACACTGAAATTAATATATGCAGTAGGCGGACTCTGGCCCCATTATGCTCCCGGAATGCATGCATGCCTGTGCACAAACATGGCCACCCGTAACAGACACATGTAGGCATAGCACACCTGTAGGAATATAACGCACGCACACACACACACACACACACACACACACACACACACACACACACACACACACACACACACACACACACACACACACACACACACACACACACAGTCCCAGATGCATCGTTGTCATGACAAACATATTTTCCTATCTCTGAAATCCAGTGGTCATGGAGGCTCCCACCAACAAAGAAAATGCTTGATAGGAAATTGGTGGTGTGTGTATGTATGTGTTTTTATTGTACTGTTTGCATGTCATGTTGTAAACGCTGCAGAATTAGCGTGTACCTAACATTAATGCCAAGTTAACATATTGAAGAGATACACAGAGATACAGATACTGACACAAAAGTGTGTGTGAGTGTGAGTGAAAGAGAGAGCGAGTGAGCGGGACGGAGAGTGAGGTGTAAAGTTCATGTCCTGAGGCAGTAACAGCTTTCTGTTTGTGTTGTTCAGACTCTCACATCTGCCCAAAGACCCCTCGGGTAGGTCAGAGAAAGGTAAAGCCTGAGTGTCCAAGTGTGTGCATGTGTGTGTGTGCACGTACACTATACGAGAGAGAGAGAGAGACAGAGAGAGAGAGAACAAAAGCAATGAGTCACCACACACGCATGCTTGCCCCGCTGTGCGTTGCTGCCCAGTCCCAGAGCCCGTATAGGACGATTTATTCTAATCAAGCTGTGACATTTAGTTCCACACCAGCAGGGACCAGTGCCAGTCTTTGTGCCGCGTGTGCAAACGCACCCACACACATACCCACACATTTCCTCACCCTGCTCCCTGCACACAAGAGTTGATCACAGCAGCGAATAGACCCCAGACACATGGAGAGTGACAGAAACATTTAGAAAAAGTAATCTGCTTGTCTGTCATTGAATTTATAATTTTTTTTCTAACTTTCTCTAACTCCTTCTTTATTCTCTCTTATATGATCTTCTCTCCTCTCCATTCTGCTATTCACAGTTGTATCAGTTTTCTCCTATCTCTTTTACTCTGCTTTCTTCCCTAAGCTTCTTATCTTGCCTTTAAAACCTGTTTGACATTCGTGTTTTAACAGGACTAAGAGTCTTCAGCCATGCTTGTGGCTCTGTGAGCCTGTACTCAGGCACAGCTAAATGCTAACGTCAGAATAACATATTCACAGTAACCATATTAATATGCTAATGTTTAGCAGGGCTTTATTTGCATTAGCTGGCTCTGTAAAACCTTAAATTTGAATCAGGGATAAAGGGTATCCCAGTGGTGGTTATTAGCTTTCTGTATCTATCTGTAGGCAATGGGTTTAGATTTCGGCATTGGAAGCATTCTCAGTTTTTAGTCTGAGTGGTATTGAGGGCGTTTGGCACGTCATTTGAGTCTTCTACCTCACAAAATAAACTGATATGTGCCATCTACTTCATACAAGAGGAGCAGGCCATCACAATGAAACTATTAAGAACATAAAGAAATTATTACAGCAAAAAGTAACACTTTATGATGCAAAAAACGCCAGAGAAAAATGCTGGAAGAATATTGCTAATTGTGTTAATTCACAGGTCAATATATTTATTTTATAACTCGATGCACTCTCAATGCCTCCTGTTTTTTTCTAAAGTGCCAACTACAATTTAGTTTTCAGTCAAAGTGAAATTATTTTTATTATTATTTTCTGTGATAAATACCAATTAACAAATTAGTTTTCTAATCGCTGTTCTATTAGCTGCAATGCCAGCAGTGAAAAACAAGCTTGGCAGCATATTGGGACAAAGCTAAATAAAAGATTATCCCGTTGTATGTCATAGCTGTGAGCTGTAAAATCTAAAATGTTAATACCAAACAGCATGAGATTTGCAGTACACAGTATTGGCCGCACCAACAACTTAATGCATGTAGGTTCCCATGGGAAAAAGACAACCTGATGAAAAAAGATTAGGCTACTGTAATAACTATGGTAATGTTATGGCTCAACAAGTTTGCATATATAACATATTCCCTCGACTGCAAATCGACTGTACTGTATCACTGATTGAGAATATTGTCTGAATAAAAGCTGAATATTTATGTTTGGTCTGTAAATACTCTCTCCCTCTTATAAGCAGCTTAGGTGTCCAGCATTAGTTACCATCGCGATGTAGCCTGGTCCGAAGAGAGAAACCTATGTAACCTTGATGGTTATTATGAATGACCCTGTGGCAAACATTAACTGCTTGATACAATTTCATATAAAACACATCCAATAGTTTTCAAAAGATATTACTTGAATTCTTAACTGTCAACCAAAATGGACGCAAGCGGAAAAGTCAGGGGATCAGATAAAATGATTCATCCTCTGGGGGCCGTGAATGTCTGGACAAAATTTCCACACAATGCAATAGTTGCTGACATATTTCAGTCTGGACCAAAGTCATGGACCAAGAGACAGACTGACATGGCTTCTTTCGTTTCTTTGCATTTCTATTTAAAGTTTGTTCTGTTGTCAAAGTTGTCCTTTGTGTCCTTTTGCATAACCAGATTAAAGTGTGGTTTGAATTATTGCCTTTTAACATGTTATCCTGCTTCACTGTATTAACTCAGTATATTCTAATCATTCCTTCACTACATTCTTGCACATTAGCTTTAAATGATTTTTACAGACACGCGTTACACACATAGGTGATTTCATTGTCATGTTGGATTTGATTTATTGGAAAGGTCCATTATAGTCAACCAGCTTTTAGACTTCATCATGCAGTTATTATCTTTACAGGTTCTTCCCGTGCTCTCTTTCTGTCCCTGACCACCCTCCTGTTTTTGCCACGGCTAAAATACTATCCAATTACATTCCTTTATCTCACTATACCCCACTCTCGTCTCCTGCGTTGGGTGATAATAGAGGGATCCATCACACCATTAGCTGCAGGCGGTTTTATAAGCTCAGCAAAATGCTGCATAGAGATAACTCAAATTATAGGCCGCTGCATTATACCTTAAAATACGCCTTGTGTTTGGGCCTGTGAATGTGTATGTGTGTGTCTGTGTGAGTGATGATGATACCGCAAGTAATGCTCCCCCCTAATGACTGATGATGCATTTGCAAGGGGAGAGGAGAAAAATGGTGGCAGGTGGCGACATATCTCACACCGCTGTCGTCCCCACTGTCTATCTTTCTGTCTGCCTCTCTCTGTGTTGTTTCATCTCTCCCGCTATCTATCTGTCTTTGCTCTTAAATTACATCTTGACTTTTCACCTTTTAGTGGGTGGATTTTTTTTTTTCCCTCACGAGACACATTTCATTGTATACAGTGGGTACGGAAAGTATTCAGACCCCTCTTTGTTTCATTGCAGCCATTTGCTAAAATCGAAAAAGTTTTTTTTCGCATTAATGTACACTCAGCAACCCATCTTGACAGAAAAAAACAGAAATGTAGAATTTTTGCAAATTTATTAAAAAAGAAAAACTGAAATATCACATGGTCATAAGTATTCAGACCCTTTGCTGTGACACTCATATTTAACTCACATGCTGTCCATTTCTTCTGATCCTCCTTGAGATGGTTCTACTCCTTCATTGGAGTCCAGCTGTGTTTAATTAAACTGATTGGACTTGATTAGGAAAGGCACACACCGGTCTATATAAGACCTTACAGCTCACAGTGCATGTCAGAACAAATGAGAATCATGAGGTCGAAGGAACTGCCCAAGGAGCTCAGAGACAGAATTGTGGCAAGGCACAGATCTGGCCAAGGTTACAAAAGAATTTCTGCAGCACTCAAGGTTCCTAAGAGCACAGTGGCCTCCATAATCCTTAAATGGAAGAAGTATGGGATGACCAGAACTCTTCCTAGACCTGGCCGTCCAGCCAAACTGAGCAATTGTGGGAGAAGAGCCTTGGTGAGAGAGGTAAAGAAGAACCCAAAGATCACTGTGGCTGAGCTCCAGAGATGCAGTAGGGAGATGGGTGAAAGTTCCACAAAGTCAACTATCACTGCAGCCCTCCACCACTCCACCATTTTAGCAAATGGCTGCAATGAAACAAAGGGTGAAAAATTTAAAGGGGTCTGAATACTTTCCGTACCCACTGTATAGAGAAACCCTACCTTTGGCTCTGTGTGTCCTTAACAAATATTTCATAGCATTTAGCAGCCAGGTTTGCTGTTGTGCATTTGGATATTTGATGTTGCCAATTGAAAAAATGCCCCTTGATCTCAGCATCCTCATTAAGGAAGTCAAAGGTCAGAGTCCACTAAAGAACAACACTGAAGCGTGGGGAGGGATTAAGGGATTGATTGTTGCTCAGGGACACCTAAGTACAGCAAATGTATGCCAAGTATACTAAGACATAAAATCTTGCTTGTCCAGTCAGTCAGAAGCTGATCCCTTGGACAGAAGCCAGAACAGTGGATCCTTACACCTCAGCTCATTTATTGTGAGGGAAGGGTCACTGTTTAATTTTGCTACTATTACAATAACAATATTTGAATTTCTTGAAAATCTGTGTGATTTTGGAACTGAGGGGCATCCTATTTATTGTATCAAAATATGCCTCACGGATTTTGCAAAGAGAAAAAGTGAGATTGTCTAATTATAATGGCATTGTGGCCTCATTAAAGCTTCCCTGGGTTTTCATGTTTGCCTGTTACATCCTGGTACTTTATACCCTGTCGGCCACCATGTACTCTTTCAAGGTTTTGTTGTTACATATGCCATATTATTTCCTCTCTGTTTTGACATGACTGTCCTTCCAGCCGTAGATGTGAAGGTGGACGGATGGGGCCATGTTTATTCCTGTAGGAGTCAGCAGCTGGTGACTCCATGTCAGTGGCAAGGAGACAGGGGCCTTGAGGGCCAAAGCAGCAGTTTGTGCATGCATGTGCATGTGTGTATCTGTGCAGCAGTGTGTATGTGTGCGTCCTCATGCTGAGGGGAATCGGGGGTGTTTGGTTCATTAAACATGCAAATGCATGCTTATCTTCCCCCAACACCAGATAGTGGTGAAAATAGATAAGAACCAACCAAATGATGCCAGAGAGGCAGACAGAGAGAGAGAAACAGTGAGAGTGTGACAGAAGCAAACTGAGAGAGAAACACAGAGAGAGATAGAAAAAAAAAGACAGAGCAAGAAAGACACAGCCAAAAAGCAAGTTGTGGGGAAATAACAGAGTAAAGCGGGGGAGAAGCTCAGAGAGACAGAAGAGAAATGAGCTTATTAACAAATGCTGTGCAAGGTAATGTCTCCCCAGAGCTTATATAATGGGACACCTGATGGCTATTTGAACACTTTTTCTTCCCTTCTTTTTACAGCAATAGACATGAAAGTCTCCCTTAATAATATTTTTTCAGTGCCTAGTGGTTTTGTCGGTTTGTTTATCTATGTCACTCATCCATCAGTTATTCATCAGACAGCTCTGATCACATATAATTCATCTCGCTGCTGCATTTGGCATTTTCTAAATTACAGTGATTGGCCCAGGGGAGTGCCGTAACTAGAGGTCAAAACAAGTTGATACATATGTTACTGATTTGATTTGTTGATGAGTTGGTGCCTTGTTAGTCCAAGAAAAACAATGTGTTTTCATGCTCGTCCACATCTCCAATGCTGATGTGTTTGTGCCTGATAGTTGCTGAAAGGGCTCCACTTTGCATAGAAGTTACCCTGAACTCATCACGTGAAACTTTCATTGTGTGTGCATCATTTGGTTAGGCACCCCTTTTGACGCTTATAATTATTCTGAGTGAGTGTATCCGTGTAGGCAGTTATTAGCATGCATTTATGTGGGATTATGGTCTCTGCTTTGCTGTCAATCCTACGAGAAATGCTGAAAAAAAGGCGTGTGCGCATTCATCCATATAAAGGCGCCGAGATGTTTTGTTGACCACATGCTCAGAAAACTCGACAGGCTATTAGGTGCCTTTTTAAAATGCAACGTGTGTGTGTGTGTGTGTGTGTGTGTGTCTGTGTGTGTGTGTGTGTGTGTGTCTGTGTGTGAAGGATCATGCATGTGAGACGCCCTGCCTGCCCATCTCCCTGTCTGCCGTTTTGTAGGCATGTCTGTTTCTGTGTTTGAGTGTGTGTGGTGACAGTGTGAGAAAAGGTTTCCATTAAACAGGATTTAAGTAAGCTGTTTTAAAAAAAAAAACAACGCAAACTGCAATTCATAACAGTTATGGTAATAAAACACAGTGAAAAAACATTTAAATGATACACATACATTTTTGGTGAGTTTAAGTATTCCAATGTAGTATATTTCTACCTACCTATTTCTACCCTTCATGGATATTTTCTGGGCAAGAGAAATCTTGGGATTTGATACATTTTCAGCAATCATACATGACTTCACTGTTTAGTATTACACCAACATAGAAAAAGGAAACAAAAAACAAGCATTTAAATGGATAGGAGGCACCTGGACCACATGTGCTGGTTAAAGGAAATGAAGGGAACAGACATGAGAGGTTTGATACTCCAGTGACAAAGATAAATGCAGCTTTTTCGTTCGGGTAGGCTCAACCAACCATTTAATTTACATCTGATCTTCAGATCAGGTAATGTTGTTAGAGGTAATGTCTAGAGACTTGGAGAGACAGAGAGAGGAAGATGATAGAGGAAGTAAGGGGGAAAGAAAGGAGATAATAGCAGATGTGAGGGAAGAGGATTGAAGAGAATAAAGAAGATGATAGGTGAGAGATTGAGGTAAGAGATGAAGAGCTGATATTTCTGAAAGAACATTTAGGGGAAAAGGACAAGCTGGAAGAAGAGGCAGTAATGAAGTGAATATGCGCAAGGAAATTAACATGCAGCTTATAAACATGACTGCTTTCAAGTTTTTGTCTTCTTACTGATGTCCTCAAAAGAGTTGGTGCTAGAGGGCCTCAGAAAGTGTGTGTGTGTGTGTGTGTGTGTGTGTGTGTGTGTGTGTGTGTGTGTGTGTGTGTGTGTGTGTGTGTGTGTGTGTGTGTGTGTGTGTGTGTGTGTGTAGGAGAGAGAGAGAGGGACAGAGAGACTAAGAGGGCAAGTGAGAGAGACAGAATAGTAGGGAGTTCCTCTCAAGGCCTCATACCCTGAGGCCATGGGAATCGATGCCTGGAGCAGTTTGGAAAGAAGATTTTATAGGGGAGGTTATGTGGGCGATAGCTTGTGTGTTGTGTGTGTGTGTGTGTGTGTGTGTGTGTGTGTTCCTCATTTAAACTTTGTGAGCCACACCAACACTTTGTCATTAAGACGTGGAAACAGTGTGAAGGGGAGAAAAATCGAGAAAAATAGGCAAACTGTCTCTTTAGATTTCCAAACCTTTTTTGTGCATCGTTACCTCTGGTGCATACCTGAGTACCAAAGCCGTCAGCAGTCTGAAAGCAAACAAAATAACCAGTGATTGATTGGATTCAGTCATTGAAACAGAAATTATTGCATGCACTATGCTGTGCTGTGCTGCACAAAGTATCATATTCCCACAAAGACTTCATGGAGGATTTAGATTAACACAGTAAAGCTTGCAAGTTTATTTCCTGTGGGCCAGGGGTGGGATGTTGAGGCAGAGTCCTCCCAAGAGCCATAATCGGATCCTGTGATTACACTTTTCATCGTGACTTTTATCACCTGCTCTGGATGCTCCCAAATCGATTTTTGTTTGCATTGTAACCCTATGAGTCAGTCAGCATCCTTGGAGTCACACTATGATTTAAAACTTCAGATGAATGCCTGTGGAGATTCTTTGTCTTTCAGCTTGTATATGAGTGACGCAAAGAGTAGGAAAAGTGTGAAATCCCATGTGAATGTATATTGTACAGATATTAACCCTAATAACAGTGGACATGTAGGTAGCCATGTGGTATTTTTATATATATTTTTGTGTTTTTATCGCCAGTGCTAGAAGACTTACTCATGACAAATGGCTTTGTAAACTGGAACCTGCATGAAGGATTAACACACGTCACACTGAAAAGTGGTTTCATGATCGCACACAAGACAACTGTCATTAATCCAGCGAAACCAACCCAAGCAATCGTGTTTAAAAAAAAAAAGGATGTGTATGTCTGAAATGGCTTATTGTGGTTTTATTGTATAATCTTTGCTTTTGTGCTCTCTATTATCTTTTCTTTTGTTAACTTCAATATGCTGAGGCTGGCATTGGCTCTGAGGTGTCAGCCCTCAGGTACCTCTCCTGGCTATTTTCCACACAACAAAAGGTCGTTTCTGTGCTTTCCTGTCTAGATGAGATGAATCAAGATAAACAGAGAGCAAAGAAAGTGACTGTAGTGTAAAATGATGGTCAGTTTTATAGGAGGAGAAGCAGTGAAAATGTCAAACTTTATTTTTCCTATTGCAGGAATGTCATAAAGTGAATGGCCAAAGCTTCATAATGAACGGGGATGAGAGTGGATCTCTTATCCATTCAGTGTGGTCACTCAGAACGTGAGCTGCAGACTGAATATTAATCGTCGCCTTTAACGAAACATCACAAATCAAAACAATAAAAAAAACAAAAACGACTTGCTGTAATCAATATACTGTAGGGCAAGCTGTAGGCCTGTTAGCTGCTTCAATTCTGTCATGCATAAAGAAAATATTCCTCTCGGCTCTCACATTTAATGGACATGATTTGAAAATTAGATTGGATTTCTGATCAAGGAATGAGTGTAAAATCAATGGAAGGTCTTGCTTTCTGTGTTTGTGTGTTTTTGTGTCTGTGTTTGAGGATAAAATCTGAGGAAATGGAAAAATAAAAGAACTGGAAATTGCCAAGAAATAACCTACAAGCTTCATATTTTACCAAGTCACTGAATCCTAACATCTTTTTTGTGCCTCTGTTTTTTCAAGGTGTTAGCAAATGTTGACTTTTACACATTTGGCACCCATTGACAACAGCCTGCAAAATGCTAAGAATCAACAACTTTGAAAAGCTAGCAGGAAAAAACAAGACAGGAATATCACACTCTGCACCCTGTTAGCCAGATGGCCTTTCTGTGTGTGTGTGTGTGTGTGTGTGTGTGTGTGTGTGTGTGTGTGTGTGTGTGTGTGTGTGTGTGTGTGTGTGTGTGTGTGTGTGTGTGTGTGTGTGTGTGTGTGTGTGTGTGTGTGTGTGTGTGTGTGTGTGTGTGTGTGTGTGTGCTTGCGGACCAGACATAGTGATATATTGTGATAGCCGGACCGGCCAGCTCCTCTCCTACCAGTTAATTAACACTGTCACATCCCATCATTCTCATCGATCAATCAATTCATTTACATGAACATATACATTCCCACATACTATATGTATAATTCATGTAGGCTTGGTGAACAGCCTCATTGTCGTCCACGCCTACACGCTCACCTACACCATGTTATATGTGTAATAGAATATGAACATTATTCCGTTTAACGAAGAGGCTGTACACTCCAGTGGAACATTAGATGTCTATAACATTAATTACAGTAGAAGAATGTGAAACAGATTAGTGATAGGTCCAGCAAGGCATTAGTATACAGTACATGACCACCTATTGTTTTCAGACACAACTTGTCTGACTATGGGAATGTAATGAATGGGAAATGTTAAAAAGAAATTGATTCAAGGCATCCCAGGAGCTTGCTATTGTGAGGAGTACAATGTGTCCACTTAACAGCCTCTTTATATTCAAACAAGCGCCATATAGACAGAATAAATCATCCAGCAGTTGATTTCTTGAAACAACATTGGCACACAGAGTTGTGCTAAATGATCAGACTAAACTGGAAGATCAAGCTTAGTACCAAACATGGATGACACAAATCTCCCTGTGCTCTGTAACAAGATTAGTGTCTGTTCCGATGTAATAAACTGGTCAAGAGGCAAAAAAAGAAGCTACTTGTAGATTTGAGTGTTCGTCATGCTGACCTATTACAAGTTTACACAGTATTAGTGTCATCGGCCGTTTTCTCAGCTAACATTTGCTCCAGTTTCCTCTGATCTGACACATTAAATATTGCGCTTAATTTGAGTTAAGTCACTCCGTAATTTACTCTGTGTGCGTGTTTTTTTTTTTTATAAAATCTGTGCCGCGCTTCAAGTGGGTTCTCCTGAATTGTGAATATTCAAAGCATGAAGCTCATGTTGAGCCATTACGCTGATCACACAGTCAAGCAGCGACAGTTCCTATGTGGTGTAAGATTACAAGTTGTGTGTGTGTGTGTGTGTGTGTGTGTGTGTGTGTGTGTGTGTGTGTGTGAAGCCACAGAGTATTGGTAATTGGTCTCATGGGAGCCTCCAAGAGAGAGAGTGTAAGGAGAATAACCTCTCCCCTCCTTGCATGCTCACACAAATATTGTACACAGAGACACACACACACACACACACACACACACACACACACACACACACACACACACACACACACACAGTAACATTAATATATCCCTCCACTGGAGTGGAAGCTGCTGAGAGTGACTGGGTGACTCCCACTAAATCATTGGTTAGATTATCCTCCAGGGGATGAGTGATTTAGACCGTCGACTGCTTCAGCACCCAAAGCTCAGAGATGTCCTATCCACCCATGACATCACACTACTGCCCTTGAGTGTGACGCTCCTGAGGACGGATATAGTGTGGATGAAAACGAAGAAGTCCGAAAACGATGACGTAGGCACCGGCGTTCGCTATTTGATTGGTTCTTAGCAGTTATGACGTGTCATTCCCTGATTCGTCACCCCCTTACCACGTGACCCTTTTCCGGAAGAGAACAACAACAACAGCCTTGATACCGATCGACTAGCAGGTTAATTCAACATAGACGTTCAAACTTGTAGGGACTTAGGACCCAGGGGAGCACAGGTGACCCATGGCAACCCGGAGGGGGTTAGGGGGTCTTTGGCTTCAGCTGGAATCAGCTGTTATTGGAGCGATTAGAGGGGCGTGTCCAGTGACGTCATCAGCCCTACAGAACGGACTAATGACGTACCTGTGTTGACCAAATGTATGGACCCATAATCTAGTAAACTTCGTTCATTTAAAGTACATGTGCTGTCTGTGTGGGAGAGATAGAGTTAGACCTGCAGTGTTGTAACTAAGCTTGAAAAATAAAACTTCTAAAAACTTCCACGCAATGTGTCTGTTTGAGTTCATGGAGGAAGATTTTAGAGGAAGTTCTTGAGTATCAAGCACGACGAGTATCAAGAGTAGTGTAATTGTATTATATGTAACCAAGCAACCAATGTACTTCCTGTTTACACCGGCATGCGCATGCCCAGTGTACGTGAATAGTCACGTGATATTCGTTTTCAGGGGAGCAAGTCTGGACGCACATAATTTCGAAAACGATGCTGAAATGATGTGTGGACGGAGATCTGGAAACCCCCACAGACCAGTTTAGAGTCTGTGTGTGTCATGTAGACGTTTGTGTATGAGTTTCACACCCCTTGACGGACTGCAGGAGATTACAAGTTATTTAGTGGACAGAAGGTGGGGTGAATTTGCTTGTTGTTTGAAATAATTATGATCCAGACATTACATTACAATCATTTAGCAGACGCTTTTATCCAAAGCGACTTACAGTCAGTAGTATATTACATATCATTCACCCATTCACACACTGATGACAGGCTACCATGCAAGGTGCCACCATCAGACTCTAACTAACATTCATGCAACATCCAGTCCACACCGATGGCAAGCCTTCAGGAGCAACTTGGGGTTAAGTGTCTTGCCCAAGGACACATCGACTGCCGAGGCCGGGTATCGAACCACTGACCCTCTGATTGGAGAACTACCTTGCTCTCCACTACGCCACAGCCGTAGACATCGCCGTAGACATCACATGTACGCACGTCACCACTTAAATGGATACACATAAGAACAGGAAGTACCTCCTTCCACCCAGCTGAAGGAACAGATTAGTGTGGTTGTAAATGGGAGGAGAAAAGTGTGGGATTCGCTAAAAGAAGCTCAAAAAGTTATGAAAGTGTTCCATCACTTCATGAAAATGATACGTCAAACAAAAGTGGGAAACCAACCCGTTTCTTTTGACAACATGACATGTTGGGTCACAATAAAACAGAAGATTTTCAGGGAGACATTGGAATATGTGATGGGAGACCACATTCCGCTTTATAAACAACAAGTTTTCCAAACGTTCTGATGATTGACTGCACACTGTTCAGATCTCAGTTAGTACCAATGACAATCCTACATGTAGAATCAATCATCAGTGACTCCCACTGGGTTAGGCCTGACTGTCTCTCACTGTGATGCAGAAATACAATTGACAAATAATGATTGCTCTGTGTGTTTTCATCTTTGGCCTCTGTAATGTGTGTTAATTCCATGCTGTTTGTCTGATAAATGGTTCTACCTGTCATACAGTGGTGTGTGAGCATGCTCCTCATGGGGTTGACATCACAATGAATTTTAGTATATGCTCTTTCTCCTGCTCGTCTCCAGCTGTAAACAGAACATTCATTTTCTTTGGAAATACAGTTCTTATAAAATACGACTGGAAACTCTTTAAACTCTATTTAGACCTGTGATTTGTTTTACAGCCCCTGTGCTGTAGAACCACTGTTGATTTGTTGTCGGGGAGCTACTGTTTTCTGAGTTGAGTTTTTGCAGGCCAGCAGCGTGCTGATACTTCATCTATCCTTTCGACTTTAATTTACTGGTGTACTTAGCAGCCTGTGGTATTATAATTCACATGTAAATTGCGACTGTTATGCTAATATCACGGCTACTTTGTCACATGTGATTATGATTCAGTCAAGGAGGCCTTAATGGAGCCAACAGTGCGTGGCTTTCATTTAATATTGTAGATGGATTTGTTAAAATTTTCTTTTTCTTTTACACCACTTTGTAACCGTTGAAAAACTGCATACCAGGTTGTGCAAATAGAAAATTCAAAATCTGTTTAACAAGGCAAGCCCATCTATTCTTGGTATATGGATGCACATTGTATCAGCTTGCAGCTCGTAATTGATTGCTTGACTTACTACAGTAAAGTACAGTATGTATCTTTATTAACTCACTACTAAACTGCCTGCTGTGCACATGCATGCATTACATTTCCCTTATAGGGCTCCTGGGAGCTGTACACTGCTTATTAAAAAAAGCAGGATGTAGTTACCAACAAACACCACAAACCAGCTCTGAACGTAATAGTGTACTCATTGTATCAAAGGTGAAGCAAAGGTTAGAATACATGATTTTAATCAAGAGGGACAAGCTAATCTCATTATGAATAGGACTAATATGTCAGAATTAACTTTCTGCATCTGTAGCTCAATGAGTCGACATTAAAACTTTTATGATATTGTTCAATAATCTACCAAAAGGGAAACTTTTTTCCTAACATTTAATAATGTGTGCAGTAGAGCTTTTAATCTCCAGTTCAATACCATGTCATAACAGTCTTGCTGCAGTGAGCCATTTTAAATGAGTATAAATATTAGACAGTCCCTGCCTGCGTGGAGTACAATAATACAGGGCACACCCAGGGTCAGGCCTCCCGTCCCTGGTGAATTATACATGGAGGTATTCTGTCATTATCTGTGCCGGAGCAAAACGGCGATATCCCACCTATCATAATAACTATAATAGCTTGGTGATTTAGACACACACAGCAGATGTTCCTGAGCTGAAATAGTGCAACCAGCAGGTGCTGCTCATAGTGGAAACCAACATTTTGTGCATGTGTGTACACACACACACAAGTTACTATATGAATGTGCGTTTAAGACTAAATGCATGCAAACACACACACACATACAAACTTGAGAAACATGCATACGTAGACCTGAAAAGTCAGATATTGCAGAGTAATCACATACATTGTGTGTACTCCATCTAACAAGGGCTAAAGTATTTCAGTTGCTGTAAATTGTTTGAATTGTTATACGTTTGTGAAAAATGATCCCTTTTTGTAAGAAACAGAGAATTCTTTGTTGAGAATAGTCACTGAATGAGCAGTCTTTCTGCAGGATGTACAGTGGACGTCCAATCTTTGTTTGACAGATCAGCATTTCCATTCTCTTCTTGGCAATGTTTCAAAATAAATGAATCAATCTTTGGCATGCTCTGTAAACATTTTACATAAAACTTTGTACTATTTTTTTGTTCCATAAAATGTTGAGGAACACTAGATAAGTAGAAGGACATGCATCATGTGTGTGTTTGTATGTTTGTGCGGCCTGCATGAATGTAAGGCTGGATGATAATGGAGTCGGTCTATTGTGGTTGTATTTCTACCATGCACACTAGTGCGCGGTTAAAGAGTGCAGGCTAAACATCTGCATAACAAGAGTGCACAGGACTTGAAAGAAGCTGGGAGAGGAGGAAGCTGAGAGTTGAGAAGAACAGAGTTGAGACGTCTTCATTGGACTTGTCAATACCATGGTGCATTGTTTTTTTTCTTTTGGTTTCTTTTTAGGAATAGGGGTTTTTGTTACGGCTGTCAGTAGTCAGGCATTAAAAGTAAATTCTGTGAAGACTTTGACGAGACAATTCTCTTCCAGCCCGACTGTTGAAGCGTCACTCAGCTGTCATATCCACAAAAGTTTTTCCTCAGCCTTGTTGTGAGCACAATAGACTGCTTTCTGAATAGAGTATCAGAGAGCTCACACATTGGTATGTACATACACACAAATATACAGAGAGACGCAGGCTGTATATGAAGTGAATGTAGACACACATAAACAAAAACACATTTTGCTTTTCAGCCTCAATGTCTTGACACATTTTTGTGTTAGCCTTGTGTGTGATGTAGTTTTGTGTTGATTTCATTCTTTCCAGTCACATTGTCATTTCGCCCACTCCCAACACAAAGCCGATTTCTAATCTCTCTCTCACACACACACACACACACACACACACACACACACACACACACACACACACACACACACACACACACACACACACACACACACACACACACTCTCCCCACACACACATCCTCTGCACACCATAAAAGCCGACTCCTCTGCCCTGATTGACAGGTTACGGTTATGGTGTCACACTGTCATGCTGACGATGATGAAGCACAAAGCTGCTGTTATGACAAACACCAGTGGTTAAATAAGAGTCCATGCAATGGACAGATCTACAAAAAAGATTGAGTGGTTCCCGAGACAGCTCCAAGCCTAAAAGTGAGTTGGCACAATTTAGCCTAACATTACCTTGCATTTTTCTCCCTTGAAAGATCAGCTATGTCACATTGGAAGCTCATAAAAGTTTCACACTACATCGGTTCTTTGGTTCTACACTGTCCAATACTGTAAGACAGTTATATGTTTTCAGATTGCCCTTCACTCTAGTTTTTCTAGATATTCCCCTTGTAAGCATTGCAGTCAATATGTCAGTGGAAGTATGAATGCTCAACAAGATTTTTGCTTGGTTGCTTGCAAACAGTTGGCTTGTGAACCCTACTGGAAATATTTAACAGATAAGTGTCATGCTAAGCAAGTGCAAATTGAACAGAGATCTCTAATTGAGAAAGGAACCATACCCAACGTTGAGGCTGATGGTTATCCCTGGATAGTTTCATTGATTTCTTTCTTATTTTTATTAATACCATATTTTTACTTATTTAATATTCTTTTCTGTGTTATTACTTATTTACTTATTTGTATTTTTTTTTTTTATCTTGTTTTTTACTATGTATCTTGTTTGCACTATCCTCTCTGCTGCTGTAATCCTGCAAATTTCCCCACTGCGGGACTAATAATGGATTATCTTATTTTATCTTATCTTATTTTACAGTATTTAGTGCCTTGTCACTAGCATCTATATGTTAAGTACAGCGGCCTCTTCGACATTTTGTCAGCATTAAAATTAACTGTCAATCAAGTCAATTTCATTGTCAACCTGCAATTAATGCGAGTATAATGAGTATCATAATTTGGTATTTTTTACTCAAGACGCATAAGTAATTTTCACCAACCAATGCACACTGTTCCACATAATTCTTAGAATTTCACAAAAATATTTGAAACCAAAATGCTGATATGTTTGATAATCATTCAACCCGTGTGCAGTTCCCAAATGTCTGCATCATAATGCTTTGAATGCACTTGAGATGTCTCTCAGCACTTTATTTGTACTCTCAGTCATGGAACAAGAGTATATAAACAGAATATACATGCATGATTGACTTAAGTATTCCAAAACAAAAATTTAATTTCATAATCTAAAGCACCATCATTTAAACACCCATCAAGTTTATTTATATATTTAGGGGGAGAGCCTCATTTCAAGCTAATTAGTAGGTTTATAGCCTAATGAAAAAAAGGTCTATTAAATAGACCGGACTGCTTTGTAATGACCCTTGTTTGGCTTCAGTGGTTTTTTATTAATCAGGTTTATTTTAGCCATGATGAACAGCAGTCGCCCGGACAACTGACAACATGCAAAGGTCGGTAAACAGGGTAATCCAGTGAGGAGTGGGATAACTCCTCAGCTGGAGAACTTGGGTCAAGCTACCATATCCAAAGAGTTACAAATTATGAAAACTAGAAGAGGACTGTCTCATTCAGGTGAATTAAGCTGTATTCCTTTCTGTCCCTCTCAGCAGGGAGTTTGTAATGTATAAAATCAGGCTGTTGCAGGCCCATTGATTCTTTGTCAAAATACTTCTAATTCTGTCTTACCTGTCTTATACTTGCTAGGTGATCACAGGAAATTTGAATTAATTAACATCCCTTGTTCCACATGATGACAAATATGGATTTGTTCCTTTAAGAATATAGTTTTTGGAGCAGTAGGATGTATTTAGGGCAACTTCTTGCTGAGGCATTGGTAAATGTCAGATGGGGCATCATGGTCTATTAGGCTCTTGTTTTAGAGCTGGCAGTAATACAATAGCCCAGGACTGCACGCCAAGCCTGCCCTTTATTCCTCTCTACAACTCAACAGGATAGCAATTATCAAAGATGTTAATCGCTTCACTTCAATGTTTGACACATTGTGTGTTTAGGCCCCTTTTTTAACAGTGTGTACGTTTCTAGGTTTGTATGTATTTGCAATTTTTGTACATAAATGTCAGTGTTTGTGTGTGTAGGTGTGTGTGTGTCTATGTGTTTGTATGTGCATGTGCATTTACAAGCAACCAAAAGGCCATTTAAAGTTGCTCTGTGCAGCATTTGCAGCTGAATGCCTTGCCTGTAGAATGTGTGCTTGTGTGTATTATTCTAGTGTTTTGTGAGGGCAAAGTGTAGGGCGTACATACACAGCCACACTGACCGCCTCATCAGGACGGGCAAGTGTTCTTTAGTGCTTCTGTCTGTGAAGGGAGGCTGCTGGAGGATTTAAGCAGAACCCTGTGTGGCAGTGGAAACTCTTTCAGAGTAACGCTCTCAAAGCTTAGGACTAATGAGTCATGAAGGATGTTGCTGCTGGGATTCCCGTCTGGATGGTCTACATACTTTAACCCTAAACACATGACCAACATGTTTACCTTCTTTTTATTGGTGTACTTACAATTTAAATCTCAACTGTACTGTTTTGTACACTTTATTTATTTATTTTTTAGCAAAATCTCTTCAGTACAAGAGTAAACATAACAGAACTGTATTAAGTGCATGTATTTATACACACACACACACACACACACACACACACACACACACACACACACACACACACACACACACACACACACACACACACACACACACACACATTACTGTAAAACTCTCTGCTGTATTTTAAAGCATTTAAGTTGATCTCTAATTGGTAAATACAAGTATTTCTGTCACCACAAGGCTACCACATACCACCAGAGTTTGTTTGTTTGTGTTTAGGTCTTATTTTTGATAGCAGTTATACTTTGAGTCTCCACATTCCCACGAGAGAACACACACACACACACACACACACACACACACACACACACACACACACACACACACACACACACGCACACGCACGCACACACACATCCATGCACAAATTGAGACTATGGGAGAAAACCATATTTATCCTCCAGTCTATATTTTTGTGAATGCTAAATGGAGTGTGTGGGTATGCGTACATGTGGATTTCCCGGGGAGCGGTAGAGGACGCTGTCTGTTGATTTAAGCTGTGTGGCAGTTGAGAGGGAAGTAGTGAATACGAAATGTCTCTTTAATAGAGGATCACTGTTAAAAGAGAGGCACCGCCTCGCCGGTGTTGTGTGAAAACAGGCGAGAGTGTGCAGCGTGGAGGAATATTGCTGTGCTTATTAAATCTCTTTCTCATGTCTATCAGCTCTCTAATTCAAAGTCTTCTTTCTCTCTCGTCTGTCTTTCTCTGCCTAATCAAGTACACTTTAACACAGTGACACAATGTTTGCTTCTCTTATTCTGTTGTATTTCCTGCAGGCACATGAAAGAACAGTTCTTCCACCACCTGGTTATCATTCCCATTTACTGTTGTCTTTGTTGGTTTGTTTGTGTGTATATGATGGCAGGGTTACCTAAGCTCTTCAGTTATCCCTCTCTCTCTCTCTCTCTCTCCTCTCTCTCTGTCTCTCTCTCTCTCTCTGTGCATCTGCCAGATTTAGATTCTGCCTGTGATGCAATCACTCCAGCTATAATTAGGACTGGGTTCAAGAACCAGTTCCAAGTACACCAAAGAATTTAGGATTTATTAAGAAATATGCTTTTGTAATCCACTTTGCAACACTGAAAGCAAAGTTTGGTCTTTATTGCCTTTCTGTCTGCATGGCTAGACACGTATGTGTATACATTTTTAGAATGAATGACCTGGAGTTACTGATTGCAAGTCTGGCAAAAGACATCAGTCCATCTAACATGATGAAGTATTTTCTGCAGCTTAGTATAAAAAAATGTAATACTGTCCCAGAATCAGCTCTGTAAAACAAGTTTTAACAGCAATGACACTAATGGAAGCCTGAAGATAAAGCTTTTGACTCTGGTTCCTTTTCATGTAAAAAGAATCATAAGAATAGTTAAATACAATATGGGATGCAAAGGCAGAGTTCAATCTATTATGGAGAAACTGTGTAGAAATTTCCATCCCACAGCAGAAAAGCTCTGCTCAGCCTTGTGAGTATTTATTTTGACAATTTTCTGTCGAGCAAAGAATTGTTGAGCATAATCCTAATTCATATTCAGACTGTCAAACAAACTCACAAAGGGAAGCTACACAGTGCAACCACTCTTTTATAATATTCACCACAAAGAAGCAACTGGGGATTAATTGTCTTATTAAAATTGTTCTCTGATGGTCCAGGCATTTAATCCAGTGACCTTTTGGTCACAACCCTGTGGTAATCCTTCAGGCTGTTGCTGCCCTAACAATGACAGTTTTACAATAGCCTAGTAAGCAATGAGCTCCTAAAGTTTTCATTTTTGATTTCAATTGACCCTTACTTACATCAGTCAAAGTAAGTGTCAATGGAGCTGTTAGCTTTATTATGCAGATTCTACAATTACTCATTTCTTTTGTACTCTTTTGGTTCCAAAAATGACTGAAATAAGAGGAAACATGCAGAGCACTAATCAAGTGATACACTTTATAGTTTATAAGTGGGTGGGCAGGTTAAAAGATTAAAAGGTAGTGCATGTAAAACGCATTAAACCGTTACTGTATTGCAATAAAGTAAAAGTACCAGCCGGTTGCTTAATTCACGTGGATTTTCCCGTTGAACTTCTTATCCCACATTGCTGTGATCTAATAATTAAATGATTCAATATCTACTTTGGTAATTTGTAATTTATCAGACTTTTCCTCCATTCATTCCCTTCTCTTCTTTGGTGCTACTCTAGTACATCACAGTGATAAGATGTTACATGACAATAACTTTCACCGGACAAGCTGCATCCTGAGGACAAGATGAAAATGCAAGACACACATAACTTTTAATCGTATGCTAAAAGTTAAGATTGTGCTGCAGCAGCTTTTTTTATTTTGTTCAAATCTAAAACCACATAAGGAACTACTTTGGGACCTGCTTCTGGTGATAAAGGTCATGAGATTGGGTCTTGATGGTGCAACAGTAACATCCAGCAGTGAGAAAGAAAAACACACCACACAAACATTCCTATATGCAGCTACAGCTTTATAGTTCACATTTACTGTCATTTCAACAGGAATAGTAGCTGATACCATGTATTGGTGAAACATAGATGAGAAGTGTCTTTGCCTTCTGATTACTTAAAAAACTATGAGCCTTGCTACTCTGTAGGCTCTGCAATGGCCTCAACATGTATGCATATGGTTGCAGATTGTGGTGTGCTGGTGTCTGCAGTGCAACTCAAAATGTGTACACCTGAAGTGAGATGTCAGCGGCTCTTAAGCGCTACTGAAGCGTCCATCCGTTCAGTCCGCACCACCTCTGACCTCTGGTATGGTCGTCACGCTTTGGAACCAGCTGTCCTGTCAGCAGCACAGGTCCTGAGGTTCTGCAAGGGCAGTAGCCGGCCAAACTGTGTAACTGGCTGACTGAAAATGAGTGAAAAAAACTTATTTTTCCACTAAATTCAAGTAACAAAGTTATTACCACATAGCTGTGATTGGCTTTTCCTTTACAACCTCCCCCCTTTGCCTGTCTTCATAGCAAAAGATTCCCCACAGCATGCTTTAAAAGACATTGATGCTCCAAAAAAATAGACAATTTGTTTAAAATCAAGACTTATTCAAACTGTCAAATCAATCTATGAAACCTTTTTAGAACATGCCCATCTCTGGAAGATCATTGCCATCCCTGCTAACCAGACAAATAGACAGATAAACACATGTTAATGTATTCACTCATTCTCAAATAACTCAATAAACTTGTACTCACATGAAGGCACACAAGCACTTAAGACACACATTTAACAATAACACCCAAGGTGCACAAGCACAGAGACCTGCAATAAGAAAGTCTGGCATATGGAATACCAAACAGTCTAAATGGGAGAAACGGAGACACCAGCCAACTTGTCCAGACAGCCCGTCTAATGGTGTGGATGAAGTCTGATGAAAGAGTCTATATGTATCAGTTAGTCTGTCCGTGTCTGCATTGATCATACAGCAGGCGGCTCAATACTCAATGCTCTTACTTTGTCTTTCTGCCTGTCTGTTTCCTTCTGCTTCCTCTTTCTCGTTTTTCTTTCTCTCTTTTGTCTGTTCAACCCTCCGTCAATCACTGATCAATTGACAGCCATGAAGAGAATGGAAAAGAAGTCTTGTTGTGCCATGTGTGTCCATGTGCGTGAATGTGTATGTGTCCTTGTTTAGTTGTGTATAGTGTGTACAACACTATCCATTTATAAAAGGACGGTTACCTGAATGCACAGGACCTCATTTTGTAAAATGTTAGTTTTGTAAAAGAAATAACATAATTGCGGAGTTGCTGTCTAACATTTGAAATGACATTTAGAAGTGAGTCTTTATGTTTTTATTATTCAGTTTGTTTTTTCATACATCAGCAGAATAGAATGTAAAAGAAATGTAGGCCACTGGCATTTCCATTAAGTACAGTAGTTGTTTATGTTTGCAGTTTATGTTTTGCATATTTTACAAATATTAAAATACCAACATTTAATATTGTGAATATCTCATTTTGGAATGGCAGTACATTTAATGCAAATGAGCAGTAACATTCAAAAGGTTCTGTCTTCTTTTTAAATATATTTGAATGTCCCTCATATTTTGTAAAGCCCTTTGGAAGCTCTATTGTAATCGGCAAAATACTGCTGATATGTTGCAACTTTCTTGTATGTTGTCAGATTTTTCTTTTACTAACTACATCTTTCTTTTGCAGTTCAGCAGATGAGCAGTTTCGCTGGAACGCTCAAGGTAAAGTTACCTATGAATGTTTGTACAAACACACACTCATGCTCACACTGTGCATAGGTTGCCAGATGTGACTCCAAACCTTTTCACTACTGTAGTCTAATTTATATTCTAGACTGGCACTCACAGAATATTCAGGGTTTTATATTTACCACACATCTTGGGTTAAGGATTAGATTTATTGCCCCGACACCAACAAGGCCTGCTCCGCCACGTGTCTGATTGACACACTAGGAAAATTGTGTGTCAATTTTGAATTTACACCAGTGGCCCAGTATTGTATGGGCAGCAGCACCCACCCACATACCCGATGGATTAAAAGATGACGCCAACACACACAGATGCACAGACACTCACACAGAGACATAATCACACTCTCACAGACAGAATGTCAAAGTGGTGCCAGACCAAGGCCACTGTTTGCTTTTAAAGTCGGTGTTCATCTGCATAATGTAAAGACCACAAGCATTCACTCTCTGCCTGTTTTCAAATGTATCTGCTGCTTACATCCTCATCCTCTTTTCCTCTTCACAGCTGATGGACAGAAGGATATCGAGGACGAGTTGACCACTGGTTTGGAGTTGGTGGATTCCTGCATTCGCTCCCTCCAGGAATCAGGAATACTCGACAGTGGAGAACGTAAGTTTTCAGCTCATTGTGTGTGTTTGCGTAGGGCAAGGGAGATATAAACCTAATTAAGTGTCTGTTTAGGTTAAAATTATTTCAATACATTCTGTGGTATTGACTTGACTCAGAGCAGCTCAAAACTGCAACCCCAACAAATTACAATTATTTAAGTTTACTTTCAAATATTGGGGATTTTTATGGAATTAGTTGTTTACTTTGTTAACACATAATAGATCAAAATTTGGTTTACTCTGCTCCACTCTAGCGGGTACTTTAGCGAAGGGAAACAAACCTTTTACTGCCTCAAAAGGAATATGAATCTCATTCTTAATTGTCATGCACAGTCTCCGTAAAAAGAGTGACTATTGTGAAACGATTATCCAGGAAACCTAATAAAACCAACGCCTGTGGTTGGTTTAACTACGGAAAGATTATGGCGTGTATTGTTTGGTAATTATTTTTGTTTTCCTGAAAGGAAATGAAAATATTAGCTCTTATTAGTCCCTTAGGCGACTAGATATCTGGCTTAAGTACTGCAATTCCCTGTTAATATTGAGTTCTCACTTAGATTTCATTTCTACTTACAATAAGCGAGTTGAGTCCAGGGAGGACTTTGCTCAAGATTAGACATTATAGTTTGATTAAGTAAGTATTTCAAAATGTGGATATATTCTTAACACATAAAAATTTTGAGCAAAGCATTTCCTTTCAGGGTAAGAGTACAGCTGTAGTTTGGCACTGAGAGGTTAGCATAGTCAATTATTAAATATACGTAGCTGACTCCAAAACCAGGGACTTCGAGGCCTCGTTCGTAACTACACGTGTGCCTCTATGGGCAGATAAAAATGTCATTGCTCCTTTGATGTGGAGACAAACGGATCAAAACCAGGCAGAGGACACATTAACACACCATGCTGCTCATGGATTTAAACCAACAACCGTCCAGCTCCAAGCAGCTTTTCCATCCTGTAGGCCTTGTATTCTGATAAACCAATTCAAACAGTGATTGAGGGGCAGCCCCTGTATGAGATCGGCTAAATGTGCACAGCATTTTCTTTGCAGGTCATTGGTTTTTGGAACACCGCATTCCCATTTCACTTATTGTCTGGTGACCTTTTTGATACTTGACATCGCTGTAATGGATGGTATTTTAAGAACCAGCTCAGCCCATTTCTATCTGAAAAGTGTACTCACATATTATACTACCATTAGAATTGGTTGGCTAGTGTGGAGCACCTATGTTCAACACTGTATAGCCCATGCATCTGCTTATACAGAGAACACAGATCATGAAGTGTATGGAGGATTGAGCATCCATGGACAGGATAGAAGAATATATATATTTTTTGAAAACTGGTTTGGAATACTTACCTCAAGATTACTGTTGCTCCTTTAGTAAGGAACAGGTTATATGTTAAATCACATGCACAACAGAGGGGAGAAGTGTCAGATAATTTGATTCTTATCATGTTTGTAGGAAGTGCCTGAATCCCCCGTCTCTCCTGCTTCATCCGAGTCCAAATAGATGCCGCTCTCATTGTGAGCACTCTTATTGTGGGTGCTCCATACCCAGCTGTTTTTCCCCATTTTGCGAATGGATTTCCACCAAAGGCATCACAATGTGTGGGTGTAGATAAATTCAGCATAGCTATTTGTGTGTGTGTTGTTTTGTATGTGTGTTTTCCCCAAAATGGTAGCGCTGCTGTCTTCTGTGAAAGGTGGTACAAAACGGGGAGGCTTTTTGCCTTTAGCTGATACTGTAGTCGGTAAGGTGTCACAACAGAGCCACACAAATACACATAAATAAGTGCTCAGACTCCCTTGCAAAAGTGTTAATATCATGACTGAAATGTACTTCTCAAAGAAATTACTGTCAGGCCTTAATGTATTGTGCTATCTTAAAAGCTTTTTTTTAAAAGGTGTACCCCCTTGTGTGTTACTGTGGGATGTATGTGGGTAAATATAGATTTATTGAGAATACGATGCTCATAATTTGAATAAGCTGCTAAACAGAGACTCTATGAGACTCAAACTCTGAGAAGTGACAGTGGTTTTCATTTCACCATCTCACTCATGCACACAAAATCACACACACACAAGACAGAGTGCTTAAATGTACACATGCGCAAAGACATTAGCTCCTAAATACAATAACAATTTCCCCATCAACCAGCCTAATGACTTTCCAATCATCTGACCATCCAGCACAAACACACTTTACGTCGCACGTATGAACGCCGAAGAAGACGCACACACACAGATTTTTGTCACGCAGCGCACACAACGTAACAAACACCAAGGCCGAGCAATGATGAGTTCGGGAGCTCCCACTCAGTCTGCGTAACTCAAAGTGCTGTTTAATAATTCATAAAAAGCAAGGGATGAATCGAGATGAGAAAAGACAAGTCTTTTGTGGAGGCAGAGAAGCAGAGGAGTTGATCTTGGTTCACAGCAGAAAGGAATTCTGGGGGAAGAGAGAGCGAGACAGAGAGAGGGGAAGAGAGAAGGAGAGAGCAAGCAAACAGATATGGGAGAATATTAATAGTGAGGGGGTCTTTATTATTTTGGGAGAAAAAAAGAAACTAACATGCCAGTGAGCTCTGGGGAAGACACTTAGTGTAGACTTAAAAGGACATATTCATGATATTTAGAAATTTGGAATTTGGAAAGTTTGAAAAAAAAAAAATAGAGACATCTTAGTTTTGACTTTCTTTCACTTCATAACTGTAGTTTTGACTTTCTTTCACTTCATAACTGTAGCAACACATATTGAAATTTGTATTCAGGGAGGGAGAGAGGTTAAAAATAGCAACTTAATTAAATATTTATACACCGCTGAGTGAACAGGTTACAGACCTAACTGCTCTTAAATAAAACCAAAGCGCACATACAAACACACGTACCAATAACCTATATAACAGCTCACACAAACGCCACTGGCTATCGAGTGGTTTGTAACAGTTTCCTTCGGTTCAAATCATCACTATCTACACAGTCCAGGAGGTGGTTCATCTTACAAACTGCCTTATGATGCTCTTATTCCCGATCAATATAAGCTTCATGTGCACAGCATGGGAAGGTGAACTGAATGTACTCCAGCCGATGAGATTTATGAAGCCATATTCGAATAACCTGCAAAGCTTACTAAACAACAAAAGAAATAAAACAATGTTAAGAGATTCATTCCAAACCAGAACTTCTATTTATATCTTAGACAAGGGCTCAAGTGAAGTTTTGCTCAAGTCAAACGAAAACAAGGTGAAAAATGAACATGTTTGGGGAGGTAGCAAATCAAGGTATTAGGTGTTCCACCTATTACAACTTTCTTCTTCTCAGCCCTCCTCCTCCCATCCTCTCCATCTCCCTGCTCCTCCTCCTCCTCCTCCCATCCTCTCCATCTCCCTGCTCCTCCTCCTCCCCCCATTCTCTCTTTTCCTCTGTTTCTCTTTCCCTCTGCTAATAAATTATGTATGCCATCTCCAACTCACGGAGTGCTGCACTGCTGCACTATCTGTTCTAAATTGCTGCTCTCTCTCTCTCTCTTCCCCATTTCACTCTTCGCCTCTCAATCGCTCCCCTTCACACCCCCTCTCTCTCTCACTCTTAATCTCTCTGTACTCACTCTCTCACTTTCACTATATATATGCAAACACACACACACACACACACACACACACACACACACACACACACACACACACACACACACACACACACACACACACAAACTCAACTCAACCCCCACCAACTACCCAACAATACACCACTCCTGTCTCTCTCTATCGGTAGGACCGGCTCTTCTTTCCCAGAGTTCCTTGCAGCTCAACTCCACCCCTGAGGCTTCGCTCCAGTACTCTGCCAGCTACCATAGCAACCAGACCCTCGCCCTTAGCGACAGCATCTCCGCAGCAACTTCTCAGCGCAGCGGGCAGGTTGGAGGAGCCGTGCACAGCTACAACCAGGTAGGAAAGACTGCTGTACATAGATGATGATGAGGATGCGTGGAAGTGTGATGATGATGAAGAAAACAGAAAATTCTAACACTGGCCATTTGTGTAAACTTAAGTGTTTGTTCTTAGAAAACTTGTACAATACACTGATGGCCAGAGATTTAATAATTGGCATCTAAGGAGTTTGACTCTTAAAGTAACTCACCTAAAGTGAGTTCTCAACTAGTTATAGGTACAGCTGTGTTGTGCTTTTGCTCATGGAAGGCACACTGAGAAAAAGTGTTGAGATATACTGTATATGCTGCTATACAGATTTTTAGCTCCTTAGTTATTCCGTCACAAACTGAGTGAACATTGCCCTTCTTTTTCCTCTATCCCGTTTTTTTTTTCTTTCTTGCATAGCGCTACATGCAACTCTCAGTGCCCTCACCAAATGTGGATTTGTCGGATTTCACAGTTGGGTCCAGTTGATCAGAGTGTTTAATTACATATTAATACAGAATCCTATTTTGTTAGCCTTACTGAAGTGGCTGAGTCGCTATAACTGGCTTCTAAAGCAATCCATAGCATATTTGTCTGTATTTGGGAGGAGGTGAGAGACGGGGTTAGACAAATTCCCCAAAGCTGTTTAGAGGGAAATTAGAAGCTCATAGACCAAAATGAGCAGATGATTAAATACACACAGAGAAATCTCAGCAAGTGTCTTGTTTATAAGAACTTGAGAAATAAAGCTGAAGACAAAGTCACATATTAATCACAGCAGTGTGCTGATGAAGAGAGAAAACCCACCTAATTACCTTCCAGCCTACAGGAGCCAATTATTTCCAATTTTCCTGTCCTTAATATTTCAGTGGTAATACACACACAGATGTGTAATTTCAAACAGAGACGCGCATATATCCGTTAAATCAGTGAGCAGCTGCAGTGCTTCATTAAAATGTATTGTCAGTGTCTGGGGAAAATTATCCATTTGTGAAAGATGGTTATGAAATAAAAGTAAGAGGAAATATTTAAGGTCAATAATTATAAACCAGATTATTATTTAACAAGGGTTACAGCTCTGTGAGAATACCTTTAATGTATCTTTGCAAGTACCTGCACATGTTTTCAATACGGTTTTCAAGACTTGAAAAAGTGTTTTTCTGTGTTGTGTTGGTTTCTGATTTCCTCTGTGTGTGTGTGTGCGTGCAACTTTGTGTGTCTTTTGAAAGAGAATGGTGAGGGAGGTGATATTTGTATTTGTGAACACATTCATTCACCCCCCCAACAGGCATTAAAGAGCTGGTTTCAGAGAGAGCTCCCATTCCTTCCCTTGATAATTAAGAAATTCTTGAGGAAAAACACCTAAATATAGAAAAAGAGATAGACTGGCATGTGCTGTAGATGGATGAGCAGATAAGGCAAAAGCAGTGTTTATTGTTTGTAGTCTGAATTATTTCTTGTCCTCTGTTCCCCTTGTATTGTAGTGTTCACATCCTCTTTTCTCTCCCCCCGTCTTGCCTCCCTGTCCTCTCTGCTCACCATCTCTGTCTATGTGAGCATGAGTGTGTGTGTGTGTATCCTCCTCTCTGATGTTTTGGGCTTGTCAGTGTAATGGGGCCAGTGTTGTCAGCATGGTTTGTTGCTCATGAATAGCTTTACACAAGCCAGTGCTGATAGATAGACAGGTGCAGTTCACATGCACGTGCAGGACATGCAGGTTTATTTGTTAGTGCGCTTGCCGGCATGTGCACATGCACATGCACAAGGTGGTGTTAATTTGCATGTGTGTACAAAAGTTTGCACAAGTGACTGTTTCAGGGAGAGTGAGGGGGCTGCTGCTCTTCTGTAGGGTATTTATAACCCTGAGAGGCCCTGCTTTATTAATGCATGGATACATGGCACCTCAAACATCCCAGTGTTTTACTGGAGGAGAAGAGAAGCAGAATTGCAAGATGACACAGAAGGGGATGGAGAAACTGCTCTCCCTCACACAGTCTGACAGGCTTTCTATTTATTAGTGAACTCAGCCAACAAGTCATCTATGCTCATCATTTATTTACCCAATGAATCACCCATCCATCTGTTTGTCTGTTCATTCAGTTGCTCACCTCTTCATCAGTCATGAGTCCATTTCTGTCTCACTTTGCATCACAATGACTGTCGCACATGTATTCTTGAACATTAATAGGGTTCTTAAACTCAGTTTTGTGGCCTGTATCTCATCAGCCTTAAATCTCTCACTTGGCTTCATAACCTACTAAACTAACACAGGGGACTTGTATAGAAGATTTCTATGGTGCACACTCTTCTGGATAGCAGCTCACATACCGTTTCAGATTTCTCTCAGACTGTTTCTAGACACATTTGATAATCCACTCTAAAAACCCTTTTCCTTGTGCTCTCAAACAAACACATCAAGTGACAGTGTTTACATATCACACTTACATTTGTACTTATCATAGGTTCCATTGACATCTCAGATACTGAGTATTTTTAAAGACTGCATCTAGTAAGCTGTAGTTCCAGCAGCAATAATAGGTTCAAGAAAAATACATTACATAATGCAGTGCATTAATGACTAAAACAGCGTGTTTGTAAGTTAATTAAGGAAACTAGCACTGACCACCTCCATTATTCTAAGTTTAAAATCATTTAACGAGATAAGGCTCCCAAGTTTAAGCTTTGCCTTCAGATCGTTCCAGGATAAAAGACCATAGTGGAACAAGCTTGTTATGCCTGCCTCTGTACTGATAGAGAATGTACTTTAAACTGAAGCCATTTATGTGACCTATATCTGCTTTGCAAAACAAAAACTTCCAGCTTAAGTAAGCAGGAATTTTGCCTGGGATGATTTTATAGACTACAATGTGCCAGTGTTTTACAGCAATTAAAGCAGTTTGAGTTATTTGCATATATGGCATAAATCTTGGTAACACACACTTTTTTCATTTGTACAGGAAATATGAAAACTAGAGAATACTATGTGACTGGCTGCTAAGAAGCTGTCACTGAGCTGCAAGGCAGGATTGACAGCCAGGAGCTAAACTGCAATTGCTTGAAAAGCTGGAAGCTGGACTGTACCGCTTCATGTATTGCTGGGAGCTGAACAACATTGCTTGATAAATGGATAGGACCTAAACTGCATTGTTGGCTTAACTTTCTATGAAGGGGCAGCTGAAGTAGTAGGAAGAGTTGGAAAATAGGAAAGAGATAAATGAGGCAAAATAAAGTGCAAGCATAGACCGTAAACAAGAAGTGGATATAGTCACCATGATGTCACCATTTGGTTTGTGGACTGATGTTTTGAAGCCTCGAGTTAGACATTTTGGCCGTCAACATCTTGGTTTTTGACCGTTGCCATCTTAGCTTTGTGTAACCAGAAGTAACATGAGATGGTGACGCTAAGTACAACCGAATGCTGAATAGGACATATTTTAGGCGACCAAAACGGTTACAATCAATTTTCATTTTCTCACAGACTTCTTTACTAGCAGATGTATTTTTGCAACCAGAAGAGTCGCCACCTACTGGCCATTAGATATAACGCAAGTTTAGGCATTTCTCTATTGGAGTCACTTTTCAGAAGAGGCGGTTGCTGCCCTGAGGGCAAGCAATGAAAGGTGTTGAAATAAGAGTTATAGGAGTTAAGTTGTGTATGTGTACGCATCCTGCAAATTGTTTTTGCCTGAGTGGGTGGTTTTAACTTACCGGCGGTTGGATTCAGGTGGTCAGAAAATGCTTGCCCCGATATTTAGCAAGCATAAACCTAATAGCATGTGTTTTTTTAAATTATATCCAGATATTCTTTGTCACCCATGCCACAGTACCACTCTCTGTATGAATTGTTACTGATATGCCGGCGGGGCTGCTGTTTTATCAAAAGCACAAATATCACTGTGGTATTGAGTTAATTGTTATTGACTGATTTATTGATAGAATGTTTGCGGTTGCGGTAAGGAGCTGACAAACATGCTGAGGTAGCGTGTGGTAATGGTCAGATATCGAGCAGGAGCAGGATTATGAACACAGTCAGACTTCACAGGGCTCTAATGCACCCACAGCTGATTTTAAATATGACCAGACATTTTTAACAAGTTGCTGTTAGTTTAGACATTTTTTTCTCTGACTTCATTGCCACAGATTTTGACAGCGGCAATGATTCTACCAGTATTTTTACATCCAGGGTTTTCGGTTTGAGAGTAAAATTCAGTCCATCCTTCGTAGTCGAGCCAGGTTAAGTAACAGCTTCCATCAGGATTTACTTATTGTGTGTTGAGATCAGGGTGTATCCACAATTCAAGGTGGAATACTTTAGAGTACCCTTTAATAAGCGCTTCCACATAAAGACATAACACATCGACAAAGTGTCAGCATGTTACTGAATCAAGAACATGTAAGACGATATATGGAAGCAACCATAGCTCATTGTGTATTTTACCTGATCCTTGTTTAACCAATTTTCCATTCGCTCAGTCCTTTTTGGTGTCTCCATGTCTCTGCCACTCTACCTGCCTCCATAAACTGTGTGTCAGGTTTTTTGAATGAGACCGCTAATCCACTCAGCTAGAGATAATCAGTTTCCATGACCCCTCTGCAAACAAAGCAGTGCTGAAACCAAAGGCCTGTTGTCTTCAGCAGACACGCTTTGGCTCCTCGCAGAGCAGGGAAATATAACCAGAAACTGCCAAAGTTTTTTTCTTTCTTCACAATTATACAGCTGCAAATATACACACCTGGAACCTGTTATGTACCAACATAAAGCTTTCCAGATTGTTGATGTGTGTGTTGGCATGTTATGAAACACTGGTCATTGGATGAGCATATGTTTGTGGTCATTTACATTTGTAGGTTTGTATTTGCATCTGTGTTTACATGTGTGTTTAAGTGTGTCTCTGGCTTGATATACAGTTTTACAGAATCAGAGTCAGATGTGAACAACAGATAAAGATAATGTCAAACACTCTGGCAGTGTACATTATAATTTGTTAGTCTCTCCTGATGTGTCCATGTATGAAATTGAGAGTATTCCTAATGTTAATTCTAAGAAACAGAGGGTTTGAGTATTTCAAGTTCTCTGGCTGTGCAGATATGACAAAGCTCCAAGGTGACTCAGTGACTGTGCTTGCATAATGTGGCGTTTGTACAACTGCAGCCATGTCAGGATACTTAAAGGCGGTATTACAATATTTAGGGAATTTAGGAATCCTGTGGTATATGTTTCAATACAGTCATAAATGCAGATGCTCCACTCTCTATCTTATTGTACGTAGTGCGAGCCAGTAGAGGTCGGAGGGCTAGCTTTTATGGTGGACAAGCTACTCTCATTTAAGTGACAAGAATCCCCCTCTCTCCCTTCCCATTTACAGCTTTAAGCATCAACATAAGGCTATATGAGGCTCAGTGGAGCACTGGCATATGCTCTACCCGACTGCCTCTTGAGACTAAAGAGGATATATTGGGATGGACCAGCATGTGATGTGTGGTAAAAAGGCTTCTCATGCTCTTACTTTGCCTCACACACTGGCACAACTTTTTATCCGTTAGCAATTAATTGCATATCGCAGTCAAAACTGTAAGGAGCAGGACTGGTTTTTTTCTGCTGTCCTTCTTTAAATTTGGCCCGAGATAAAGATTTTCTGATTTACATTGTATAATATTCATACCTTTATAGATGTTACGATACTAAACCAATAGAGGTGATTTAAAAACAAATGGCTCTGTCTCTATGTTTTGTCTGATTTTGATATTTTGATTCAGTTATCTAAGTATTTGTGAATAATGAGGTTTACAAGATGACAGATGATAAATATTAAGACATGAATACAAGATGGACTGTATAATGATTCCCTTCACTTTGAGTAGGTTGTGCAACAAAGCTTTATGAGAAATGATGTCAGTCAGCTGAACTCCCAGGACCTCATTGCCTGCTTTTATGAGTCTGTTTGAATCACCCTCTGATTTCTGTGGGGATTTCATAACTAGCTCCCTCAAAGGCTCGAATTTAGTCATTGTGCATAAAAAAGTTTTTGATGGCTACCAATTTTTTTTCAACTCTGTCTCTTTCTTCCCTCCCGACTTCTTCCACCCCCACTAATCACTCCCTCTATTCATCCCTTGTTCCCTGTCATGACTCTCCTTCCATCTTTTGCTCTGTGCTTCCCCGCATCACCTTAGGTGACATCTAGCCGCGCAGCCCAGCAGCAGCAATCACAAACTGGGGCAGGGTCAGGTAAGCGCTCACGACTCATTCTCCTCCCTAATCCTTTCTTTTTCCCTTCATGGAGATGCTTTTTTCTTCATGATAAATTAATCTACCATAGCATGAAGCGATGTGAATACACAGGGCTGACATTTGGAGACGCTGACAGACATGCATGATAATTGGAACAAAAGAACCCTCCACAAGCAGAATCTTTTTTCAGAGCCTGCAGTGGATATACTTTTATCTCACAGTAGGGATCCAGATCTGATGATACTACAAAGTCGATCATTGATCTTTAGCCTAAGGCGTCTATAAAGTACTCTTATGAATCACCAGATGATCAAAACATGGTATTTGTTATGGTCAATCAATGACGAGTACAGAAGTCCTATAACAAAGCAGCACTTTGGCCGACCATCTCTCCTATTCACCCCCTCCTGGTTTCTCCATTGTTGCCCATGTAAATATTGAAGCCCCCATCAGAACTATAGAGTTCCTAGGCAACATCCTTTTCAACACCCCCACCCAGTCTGATCGACGCAAACATCACTAAATCTAATTATTTAGCTTTCCCCGTCTAGTGAGCTTTCTCTATTTACCGTGTTTTCCAGGTATCTACTACTCCAGCTCCACCTTACCTGCCCAGCGTGTCAGTTCCCCTCTGTCTGGAGGAGGAGGAGGCTCGGGACCCGGTTCCCCAGGAAAACTCCAACGCCTGGGATCCGCCTCTGATGCACCGGGGTACTCTACCACTCAGCGCCTGCCTTCCTCCTCCTCTCCCAGCAAACAGTCTCCTGCTAATCGTCTGGCCAAGTCATACAGGTAGAGAACCACAGTGACTGTGACATTGATATTGATTTTGATGTATTGTTGTTAATACTGATGTATGATAGGGTCCGATGGTTTGAAGGTGGATAAAGGCAATGGGACATCAGTCTAATTCATAGCTTTTATAAAAAGTATGAGAGGAGAGATAAATACTCAAAGAGTGACTCTTATTGAATAGAATAGAACGGAAAGGGAAAATTACCTTTGGAATGCCTTTTGACATGCAATATATATTTAATACTCACATACAAGCAAATTACTGTTTTTACAATAAATGTGAAAATGAATGAATCATTTCAAGTCATGATTTGTCATACAAATGATGTTCGTTTGCCCATTTGTCTTCCAGCACCACAGTTGCTGTGACAACAGCAGGAGGGGGCGGGTCTCCCCTAAGGGTCGCATCTCCTCCCAACTCTACAGCAGCAGGGGGAGGGGCCGGCTCATCATCGTCCCCTCTTCACCAGGTACAGAATGAACAGTCTTACACATGAAGAGAGGGCATGCATTTGGTATTACCAGAGTATTAGCTAACAACTTTTTTATGTGCATTATGCATTCAAATTGCATCTCAAATGCTATTAATAATAATACATTGTAATGAAAGAAACCAAGGCAACTGCAACAATACTAGAGTTAATACAATAGTAACAGTACTAATAATAATATAAATAACAAGAAATGTAGCTTTATTAATTCAAATACAACACAGTCAAACACAGGCAGATAGACGATACAATTAATAATAAAAATTAGGCCAAATGTTTTAGCTGTGGTTTAAAAAAAGTTCTTATATCTCTAATATCTCAATAACTTTTGGAGCAAGCTGTGCTGCCTTTTTCCTTGTGCATATAATTGTGTGTATACAAAAACTCAGCAGTACTGTAGAAGATCTGAGATCTTTTAAAGGCTAATAAAACGAGAATCTGCCATGTCGGCGAGTCCCAAACAATTAACAGCTTTAAAAACAAGTAAAATAACCTTAAAATATATTCTAAAATATTCTTGGAGCCGATGGAGAGTAGCAGTCAATTGACTGTTTTGGAAGACCACTATAAAGAGTATCGTGATTATGTAATTTATTTGACATAAAAGCATGAATACATTTTTCAGAATTTTTATAAGAAAAGAAAGGCTAAACTTTGGCAATGTTTCTTAAGTAATATAAAGCTGTTTTGGATACCTTCTTTATATGTGAATTTTTTTTTCTGAACCTAGAAAAAAGCCCATTATTCCTTTTTTATTCTCTGGAGCCAAATGCACAAGTTTGCAAGAGAGTAGATCTATTCAGCTTGTGGGACAATGAAAGGTATTTCTGTTTTATATTTGTTTAGTTTCAAGAAGTAAATGCTCATCCAAAAGTTTCTCAGATGTTATTACCTATCGGAAGCATATAAAAAAAAAAGAGAGGACCAAGACAGCTTCCCTGAGCATCACCAAAAGGAAAACAATATTTCCGTCATCCATGATTTGCAAAAGTAACATTTCATTATGAGTTTTACAGCTGTAGTTTTTAAAGCCATATTATTGCGATCCATGGTGGTGATATATTATGAGATTTCCTTTTCACCTTTAACAGGGCCACACTATTCAGAACGTTAACAGAGTTGTTGTTAAATTAAATAAATCTCTCATTCTATGCCATTTATACCCGGTAGATAAGAGTGGCTTACCAATTACAAACTCTGTTTCTCAAAGGCTGAGTCCAATCAATATAAAAGTTGCTGAATGACTGAATATAAACGTATCACACTTGTGAGAGGATAATAAGGATCTTGTGTGCAACTTTCTCTCTTCTTCAGTGCAGTCAATTGTGAGATCATTTATGAGTATTTTGATGTGTCCTGTGGCCTGTATTTTACTCAATTTACATTTAGTTTCTGATTTTCTGTGATTTAATTAGCTAATATAAGAAGCATAATAGTACAACAAAGTCAAATATTTACTGTGCTAATTCCCAATATGGGTATTTTTTGAACAGTAATTAACAGTCTTACTAGTCATACTAAAAGTTGATGACAAGCAGCTGGGTGGTAGATCAAACATTTTTTTCATTTTGTACTTTGTCAGAGCTTTAATCATGTCAAAGAATGGAATACTGCACTTCCAGAGCAATTACAGATTGAGTCATATCTTCCAACATAAATCTATAAAAGTAAATTATACTTCTTCAAGTGGGTAATCTTCAAATAGCACCTTATCTAAACACTGGAGTCTACGGTAGATTTGTTGGATGCTAATGTTCAATATCTCACACTGTAGCGGGATGAAAAGTATTTTGTGCGTGGGTGTTCTTAATGAAAATGACATTCTTAACTCTAAGTGTTTATATAGTTCACACATAGTGCAAATTTGAATTTGAATTTATAAGCCCATATTACAAAAGTGTCACGCTTGGAAATAGAAAAAAAGTAAATTGTAATCTTACAATAAGTATTTTACCAATTTAAAATGTACAATGAGTTCATTTACAATATTTGAAATAAACAACAAAAAACCTCTTGTGTTTGCAGATGAGTTCGGGCATAGGGAGCTATGCCACGCTGTCTCCCAAACGACTGGCAGCTCACCACGCTTCTGACCAGTACAAGATCTCCCACGAGCTCTACGCTACCGCTACACTGCAGAGGCCTGGCAGTCTGGCAGGTGGGAGTTCACACACTCATGCAGTCTCACATCCACGTGCACTAAAACCAAAACATGTTTGTATCTCCTCCACAGGAATTTTGTAACCTTACTAATTATGGTGCCTTTAAACCAACTTTACTATCCTCACAATATGAATATATCTTTGAGTGTCTTTTGTTGATCCAACATATTTTTACATATCTCATGGCCATTCTAAGAAAGTCAGGTTCTCCATTTAAGTATAATAAATTAGTCAATCTTTTGATAAGCACATCAATGGGTTGGGCTTGGTATCTTAGAGTTATTTACTGTACATATCACATCACTTGTACATACTCAACAAGAGGCGTCAGAGCTTCTTCTGGGCTGCCCTTTATGAAGAAGAACTTCAAAATGAATGCACTTGCTCTTCTGCAGTTTAATTTGTGATATTTGAGCTGCTTATGAACAGCTCTGCTATGACTACCAGACAGAGACCTGCTTTAAGAAGATTAAAGTGTTGCTGATTCTAATTGTGTCGTCGAATAAGATCTATTTACTGTCTGGGAGCTGAATGTATTAGGGTGACACTGGTCTCTCAGTACAAGCAGCAACAGACTTTGATTTGCCCCTGTAGCCGTATTGACAAGTTAATGGCTTTCTCTCTTGACTCTGCAAAATTGAGTTGGCTGAATATCAAACTGAAAATGAAAATGTGTTGTTGAAACTTTTAATGGTCCAGCGTGTACACTTTTATTTGAGGTCTGTTTTTGCCTGTTTGAATGAAATACTATAGATAACCCATTATTTCAAGGACTTTTAGTTTCCAAGGCTTGTATTACAAGTGCCATTCAGACTAAAAGTAGTTCTAGACAGGCTTTCTTTTTTCATTTGGCTTTACTCGAATGTCATGCAACTACAAAATCATTCATTCATGATTTAAAAGTCATGTAACTGCAGACAAATGTCTGGGTTACTTGTCTCAGTAATACTTTACATTTTTCTTTTACCGATTTTGGAAATCTCTGTAAATCTTTATTTTTAATTTTTTGTTTATTTTTTCTTCTTCTTCAATGTATACAGTATATGGACATTCTGTGAGCTTAGTTAAAGTCTTCACTATTGTTGGTGCCTCTGTTACAGCGTCCTTTGCCACAGGTTTATTTATTTTTAGATTGAGTGTTTTCAATTTTTCATGCAACATAAAAGATTTATTTGACGAGATTAGTCCTGATTAAAACAGGTGGCAGTGTTTTGAAGCTCTGGCGTAAGTTAAGTGATTAGTCCTTTCAACTTGGAACTATATTGAGGAAGAACATGACTTTACCCTGAGGGCATAACTGTGATCTTAAAGCAGGGTAGGGTTTCATCTCTCCCAAGGACTTTAAATGAAGAAGAAAGGAAAAGACATGGCTAAACACAACCAAGTACCCCTGGAAAAGAGATTTGACTGTCACTTTACATAACAGACCAAGGTCTGTTATGTAAAGTGACAGTCAGATCTCTTTTCTCTTTTCTGACAGTCAGATCTCTTTTCATATGATTATCCAGCTACCTTCATGTTCTTGGACTACCATTTTGTGGATGATTGTATTAGAACAATTTGAAGGCAATTTATCAATTCTAGAAATGCAAGATATTTACTTTCAAATACTTGTCTGTAATTCCTAATCCTTACTATATTTCCAAAACCCTACCAACCAAGAATGATTTGTGGAGACTTTTAGTCAGGAATAAGCTTTTTCTCAGTGGGCAACATCCTCCTGGAAAAAGCACATTAGAGTTCATGTGAGTGGCCTGTTTGGAGAGGCACTTAACAGCTCTATAGCACCTACTCTACTGTGGAGTTAAGCTGCATAAACCAAAATCGCCTAAAAAAAGAAATGTTCTCTCTGTGCTTCCTGCATGAAGGGCCTGACTGATACAGTCCATTTTTTCTAAATATTGCAATAGTGACACAAAAGCATAAAATGAAATAGAAAATAAAATCTTGGAGCAACATAATTAAACGTTAAACCAGTAAATTTAATTGAGAAATGGGTTAATATTTAGAGATTCAGCTTCATTGGCATTAACAATGACTGGTGGTTTACATTGAAGCCTCTGGCACAACTCTGATGCCTTTGACATTTTTATGGTTCTGTTCTATTTTTTATTTAAATTGGCCCAAAAATTGTTGGACGTTTATGATCATACCCTGGTAGAATTAAAGTAAGTACTGTACGTGGTTACATATGAAAGCGCAATAATGTAATATTTAATTTCTTTACTGCAGGTGTGACATTTAGTTTGCTTTCTTGTTAACAACAGAAACAGGACACCAAGGGACCAGAGTTGGTTTTTACATTTTGTTATGCTTTTTAAATATTTTACAGAATGAAACATCATGGGAAGGCATCTGTCTATTTTTTCTCTTGCTGCATCATTCTATCTTCTCTTCTTAAAGTTCCCTCTCCCTTTAAAAGAAAGAGGTCAGTACATCTACGAGTGGGCCCTTGTGAGTTAAAAAAATAAATGAATAAAGAAATAAAACCGACTCCCCAATACTTCAAAGTGGAAAGGGATGAAGGAGGAGAGCGAGCTGGGATGAGTCATGCCGTTAATGGGTGTGTCCATGACTCTAATTAGCACTCCTTCATGCATATTCTGACCATCTCTGCCTCTGTCTTGCTTTGTTTTCCTCTATCTGTCTCCGTATTCACCTCATTTCATTTGAGCACAATGACTTGTAGCATCCAAAATGTCCATTCATTTCTGTAATTTTCTCACATCCTTATTCTGGCTCTGTCTTCATCTTTCTGTTTGCCTTCTCTGCTGCTGGCTAGCATAGTGTGACAGGCCACAGCCAACCTTTTCATTAGCAAGGAGCTAAACCAGCAAGTCCCTTAACCACGCTGTTGAAAAGCGGACACAGCACACAAAACGCACATGCCACAGTCATGCTAAAAAAACAGGCATAATGAGGCACACCGCTGCTTTATCATTTTTTATAGTACTACAGGAAGTGCAGGCAGGCTTTTGTTCATCCCCACGGGTGCTTGCACCATCCTATCGTTGTCTGTTCGATAAAGCAGGTTTAAGGTAACAGATTCTTGCTCTGATTTATTGGATAGTAAAAACAAGAAATAGACACAGATCCTAAGCTGCAACAAAAACTAGAGCATGTCTTCATGGTACTGTATGTGTACGCTTGATCCTCTACTGAGATGACTAAATGCCTCAATTGCATTGCTTACTGATACGATCTGAAGGCTTGTGAGGTTAAGTTGATGCTGGATACACACTGAGGTCTGAATGGGAGTCTCGAAGCCATTCACTCATCCCCCTTCTTCCGCTGGAAAATGCTTTTTGCACGTGACTTGCCATCGATTGAGGGCTAATGCGATATGATACTACGTTAGCTCGACTGGAAGATCTCTCTTCCCCTCAGTCACTCATAGCTGTCTATATATATATAAGTATGTGCACTTCTTTCCACAGCTCTGTCACCCAAGCCTTGCTAGCTCATCTTCCTGTTCCCCCAGTCTCCTCCTTTTCTTCTCCTTCCTAATTTTAATTTAGCTCTGTGTTTTCAGAGGGAGGCCTTACAATTGTTCTGCTGTGTAATGAACAAATGCCTGCTGTCACTGTCTTCCTTGCCCTGTGTCTGTGGGATTCCTGCCAGACACGGAGCAATAGGGGGGGACACTACATCTCATTATTTTTTTACAGCTGACGACCAGCAATGTGTTCCTTGGAGATTAAAAAAAATGAAATACAGAGGCATCCCTTTCTCTCGCTCTCCTTTCTCTGCCTCTCTCTATATCTGCCTATTTCTTCCTATCTCATGTGTTGCTATGCATGTCTCTGCTTATTTTTCATTTGTCATTTCTTTCTCTGCTTCTGACTTAGTGCATCAGTAACTCACCGCTTTCCCTACCCCTCATAAACACACACAAACACACACACGCATCACCTTTATCTGTCACCCATATAAATAGTGTGCTGTCTGTCACTTGGTGCCCTGTAACACTCACTTTATACCAGCTTAAGAAAAAGCTGAAGGGCTGAAAATGGACATGTCTGAAGAGAGAGGCCTGCTTTTAGTTGTTTTCCTCTCCTTTGCTTCCCTCTCATCATTACTGTTACAGTTTTTTACCCATCATCTCCACACCTGTTCCTCTTCTTTTATCTTCTCTCACATGTGTACCCATCACCTTCTGCCACATTCACTTGTCTTTATTTATTTCTGTATTTGCTTTCTTTCACATCCTCTGTATACTTTGTTTCTACCCTTTCAATCCTACGTGGTTTCTATCACCAGCTTCTAATTACACTGTCTTTCTATTTTGTGCATGAAATTGCAATCCACCTTACTTCTCTCTATTTCTGTCCCTAATTTTTCCTTACTTCTTTAAAATCTATCGCTTCAATTTCCATGTACCACCCTTCCTTACCTCCTGTACGGTACCCCGTCTTGCATTTTTGCCTCTCCCTTATTTTATCCTCCTTCTTTCATCCTCCCTCCCTAACCTTCTTACATCTTTTCTCCTCTCTCTCTTTTCTCCAGGCTCTCGTGGCTCCTACAGTAGTCAGCACAGTCAGGAGCCCCTTCGGCCCTTGGGGTCCCCAGAGCACCACATTGATCCCATCTATGAAGAACGTGTCTACCACAACAAGGGCCCCATGAGGAGCCTTAGCCAGAGCCAGGGGCCGGACACAGGCCCCTATCGCAACAACACCGGTAAGGCCATCCCCGCGTTTGTATAATCAGTTATAGCTATGGAGTTTAATTTAGAATTTTTGTGTTTTTATTCACTTAATTTACTGTGCTTTTTTTGAAACCTAAATGTATGCTACAACTTCTCAGTGTCTTAAGACTTAAAGGCATATTCTTGACCAGTGTCCTTGATCAGCTGTGTAAAAGACCCCCTTCCCTGCAGACACTGCAGAGAGTGAATAAGATCTGACTTGAATCAGCCTCTATACAAAACTCATAATGGAGCTGGGATAAACTTGTCTGATGAGGCAAATGATGTGTTAATTAAGAGCTAAATTGACATCTGTTTACGTCATTTTGTCAATCAGTCACACAGCACGCATTCACCTCATTAATTGATGCTCGCTTACCCAGTGTCAGGTATAAAGGATATAAAGATGCAAAAACACACATCAGGACTTTTATCTTTACCCACACGAGTTGAATGCCCTTTTCCTGTTTTGGTTTATTTGCATTCTTTATGCCGTGTAGTTACTCCTACACATTTCCAAAAACTGCATCAAACCCAGGGACAAACAGAGAAAGTATAAAATAGAGAATAAAGCAATCAACGACCCTTTTGTTGTGTGTTACTTTATTTCCATTTGGAATGAATAACAGTTGGGCACATTTTCTATTAAAGTCACACAGTCAGACACACTCATTCTCACCCGCTCTCGCCGTAACTCTATTGTTGCCAGCAATGTGTTTTTAATAGGGCCTCATTGAGTTTATCTCAATGTGGGTTTAGGTACGCCATGTTAATCCCATTACCGTATCGTACCCTCATGAAAACACCCAAGTCGGTCACGCCACGTTCACAGCTCCCTCGATGTCATTAACCAGCCTAGCCTTAATAGCTATCATTAGCATTTGGGTCAGAATCATAGCAGTAAATATCCCACTCTAGACCAGCGTTTGAGTTGATCAGTTTGACTCACTTGAGAGGAATGAGAGTTGCCTTTAAACACAGAGTAGTAGCTTTTGAAGCACATTTCGGTGCCTTGATATCTGTCACTAAAATCCCGAACAATTCCTACAGTGATAGGATTGTCTTTGCAAGCAGGAATTAATTAAATAAGTGCTCTTCAGAAGCTTACAGAGAGGATCTACTGCTATCTATAATTCACTGCGCCTTGTATTTGTAGTTTCAATAGATGGGTATGAGAAAACACACAAAGGGAATGTGTACTGCAGCTACATAAAATCAATAGACTGTGGATTAGACTGTGTACATTGAATTGCAACGCTTGAGGTTTACAATACGCTTCCACTATGATACAGTATTTTAATTGTCTCCTGTTGTTTGAGCTAAATCCTCGGTCGGAGTATATTTTCTGCCTTGTGTTCTTGGCCCATGTAACTACCGTGGTAAATCAACACACCGAAGATGAACCACACCTTGAAGTCACTGGGCCGTTGAATTAAGGCTTGGCCCTAGCGCAGCATGTTTTTAGAAGTCATGTTAATAGTCTGTGCAGTGACTAGGAGGTCGTCTAATAAGGGTTCATAATAGCACAGAGTGATAGCGCATAGTGAACTGATAAGGGCTGTGCTGACATAGTGAGCGGTAAGTCATTAATTATGTCATAGCGCCTTTTCTCAGCAATGGCAGGCTCACATTATTGGTTCATTAAGCTGGCATGGATCAATGTAATTAATGCCATAAGTCATTCCTGCGGTGAAACAAGAATGGAGACATTGGCTTGTGTATTTTTAAAACCAACATTTGTAGTCAGTGGGTCTATATGCGGTGCACAGTGTCAGGCTAATTCAAGGCCAATTTAAACCAGGCACTTGCAGTCAAATGAAGCTCACAGTATTCATTGAGAGCGTGGGCCACCACATTACTTAGCTGGCCACTTAACTATGAAGAGGAGCTGCATGATACAACAAAAGCCATTTAAGTGACTATAATTGTTCATGCACTGTTTTGTTTTTTTATAGTTTCCTGACCCAGTTGTGGACAGAGAGAAAGATGGATGGAAATAGGGAGCAAACATGACACAAAAAATATGCAAATAAAGCAGACACATAGTGTGGTCAACTCCAGATTGAATCAACGTTTGTGAGTTCGTACCGGTCAAATGTTTGTGAACATTGTTTTTAAATGTTTTGGCTCAATACACATTTACCTGCAATTGTTAACAGTGTGGCTCTTTGCTGAGGATTTACTTTCTATTTTGAGGAACTTGTGACTTGTGTCTGCCCTCAGCCTCCTCTAGCTTGTAAGAACTCCAGCAGACCTGTCGTCTTTGGGACGTCTGCTGGCATTTTTATTGCAGCGGAGTGGACAGCAGTTTGACAACAGACTTGACAATTCAGTCAGGTCCAGTTTGGAACACTGTCAAATGGTTAACCTGTCTGTCTGCTCAATTTCCATTCCTCCCTACTCTTCACAGCTCAGTACACTTCTAAGTTCATTGTTCGCCTGGTCAGGCTGTGTTGCATCAACAGTTTTGTCAGCACATCTACAGTAAATACAACGAAGAGAATTTGAAAATAAGTTTCTATTAAACATCTGCTCCTCCTGTTTGACTGTGTGTATGTCTGTATCTGGTCAAGCCTCTCTCTCATGCACGCACCCTTTTTCAGTTACCACATTTTTATTAACTGCCTTCTTAACTTCTTCATCCTCTTTTCCTATCTACCCAGCACATCCACTCACAGCACCATATTATTGTGCAAGTATGAGTGTGAATATGTGTTTTTGCACTATGCATGTGTGTAGGCAGCGAGCCACGTTTCATTCTTGGATTAAACCAGGCCAGCACCCCAGAGGACTGTAGGTTAATGTGGCCTATTTCAAACGATTATTCCTGCATGGTCCCAGCATCTCTAACACACACATCCATACACATGCATTCTGCTTCAAGGATGAATCATAGGATGAAAAGAAAAGCCTCAGGATGTGGTTTACACATTTGTTTATTTTTTGTTTATTTGTTTTTAAAATAAGCCTGCAGTTTGTCACTTTGCTTTTCTATGGTTTTGTTTTTTACATCCCCCCTGTTTCTGACATCAGTAATACACTCTCTATTTTCTTTAGTGACCTCTCTTTCCTTCTTCTTCTTACTATTTTCATATGTATTTCTACCCTTCTCTTTTTTTCTCTCCTTTATTTCACCTATCATAGTCTACTTATTCAGCCTCCTTGCCTGCTCCCTTTTTCTTGCTCCCCTCCTGCTTGTGGTCTTACGTTTTTTGCCTTTCCACCTTCCCTCTTTGTTTCATCAAAGCTATCTTGGTCTGTATTAATGACTCTGACCACTGGGGAAAGCATCACCTCTGAATGGATGTGGCACTTTTTCTCTTTAATGGCTTATCATCAGACCTGCATGTAGCTCCGGTGGCACGGAGAGAATGGGTAGATTCACTGCAACGACTATTTGTTAGGTGCATCTAGTAGCCAGGTTGAGCTATTGCTGCTGATAAGGGCTGTTATGTAGTTTAACATTGCTCCCTCCAGTATCTTTGAAGGAGACAGACATAAATTCTTCAACAACCATTAATCACTGAGCCGCGGTTAAAAAACGTTATATTTTCTCAGCCATTAACTGAACTAGATAGGCATATGATGCAGAGTGCTATGGGAACATTTGGGAATTTACATTTTGATTCAGACTTGATTAAGAGCCTCTTCTTGGATGTTCTAAACTTTACTTTAGGTAAACCATTCCTGGGTCAGTCCAGCGGCTGTTTTTTTCCATTTTTTTCTTCTATAAATTCTTGGCATAATCTTTATGGTATGATGCAGCTCAGCCTCTGCCACGGTGTCTATAACCTTGTTTTTCTGAACCTCTCTTCTAAATGAGGACAGCCAGTGATTTTTGCCGACGAATAATTACTCTCTTATCACGTAGAGTGTTTTTTATTCTGTCTTTTTTTGGATAAATGCAGGGAAGGCTATGGTGTTGCAAGAATCACAAAATATGTGAACACTCTTCTTAACATTAGGTTCCTGCAATTAAATCCATGCAGTTCCCAAGACAAGAAATCAATTCACGTTAGCGCAAGGGTGTGTGTGTGTGTGTGTGTGTGTGTGTGTGTGTGTGTGTGTGTGTGTGTGTGTGTGTGTGTGTGTGTGTGTGTGTGTGTGTGTGTGTGTGTGTGTGTGTGTGTGTGTGTGTGTGTGTGTTTCTCGAAACCTAAGCAGGATTATTTTTGCTTAAAATTGCAGCTCTTTAGCCCCGGCTCCTTTTGCCAATGTGAATGTGCACACATACAGTACACGTGCACAGTAAAAAAGGAGAGGATGAAATATCAGGAAGGCTTTGCATCAAACCATTAAACTAATCTGCTTTCCCCTTTAAATCTACTGTGTTCCTTCTGTAATGAGATCTGACATTCTAATGAGAGGGACAGAACAGAGGGTGTGATGGATGAGAGAGAGAGAGAGAGAGAGAGAGAGAGAGAGAGAGAGAGAACACAAGTCCAAGAGAGGAGGTAAAGAGGATGCAGTTCTTGTGCTTCTTCTGACCAGTAAGCAGGAACAGTTCAGGGCACCTATTGAATAGAGAAAGTGACAGATCCTTGAAATGGAAGTAGCACATGTCCTCCAGCGTCCAAAGGGGGCTTGTGATACTAAATATAGTCACTTTGACTGCGTGTTTATTTATGCAGATATAGATGATGGATTTTTTTAAAGTTACAATCTCAAAGATCTGGGTCTCGTTTCTTATACCTATATGGCGATATTTTATTGCAGGTGAGTTTTAAGATCTCACTTCCCAGGAATCTAAACTATGTCGCCACTTGTGATTTTTCCCAGAAATGTCACCACAGACACCCAATTTATATTATTTTATTTAGATAGTGTCTGAATAGTCTTCACTTTAAATTATTTGTAGCTTTTTAGACACATGCCAAGATGTATGCATACATGTACATTTAGCGAAAGGCCACAAGACATTGTTTAGACAAGGTTTCATAAAATAGAAATGTATATATTATATCAAGGTTCAGTATGGCTGTATTCAATAAAAAGTAATAGTGGTAATTCCTACTGGTACGTACATATATATTTGTAGGAATTATCATGTTTTATAGATGGTAGCATGTGCGTGGTTGAAATAAGGGCAGGATGAGTAGCATTGGGAACTGACCAGTCTCTAGACTAAATCACCAGTTCTTTATCAGTAAGTAGGGAAAGCACTGTAGTATTATTGGACCATTAGTCTGAAGCATCTCCCCAGATACTTGAGTGTGTCACTCACCAGACTCTGTCTGTCGCCAGGTTAGATTAGATTTGTTTGGCCACGATCAATTTCAGCTTGGCCCCTGATCCTGCCGATCTTTTAATGAACCTACTGTCTTTTAAACACCAGTAAAGGCGTATTTGTAAATTTGTAAAGTGATGTTTACTCCACTGAGAAAACATCCAAGCTGTTAAATGTCCAGTACCTGACTAATCTTTATTTTAGTGAGATCAGCTTGATGTTAAAATTGTGAAACCAGTAAGGATGGAAGGAAAGGGGACTCAAGAAGGAGGGGTGGAAGGAAGGAAGGAAATGGATTTATTCCTCTTCATATTCATGTGTGTATGAATGTGATTTTTCTCAGCTGTAGTTTGCTTTCTTACAGGAGGACTGAACTGTGACAGGCAATGCAACTGTGACCTACAGTACAGTTCAACTTTGTGGTGCGTTAGTGGACAACAACTCCTTTTCTAAGTTTAATCCAGGTTACTTATGTTGGGGCTTAAACTTGTACAGTATTTACAGTGAGTTTTTTGCTGAAGCCTCAGAAAGCTTTAATTACCAGCACAAAGCGTCTGACTTACTCTACAGATCAGCACAAATTCCCTCCCTTGCGAAAACATATGGCACTTCTTAAATGTAGGTTTAAGTGAAGTTGGTGCGAGTCACCCTGCACCACCCTCTCTCTGTGTGTTCATAAGTGTACGCACACACACACACACACACACACACACCGACACACCAGTGTCCTCTAATACTGTTCATACTCACACGTGCACAAGGTATGCACAGAAACACACACGAACATAAGCACATTCTACTTGTGTCCCATGCTATCTCAGTTTACATGATTAGCATATTCTCTTTTTTGTCAGCAGTAATGAATTCATAACTGGAGAAAGAAACATTCATTTGTTTTTGTCCTCAGAGATCACACCGATACACTGGAAGTCAGCACAAAAGGAGCAATGAAACGAAACCTTCATATCTGCTGTTCAAAACATCTTTCATTTATTAATTGATTCACAGTTTATCATTGTATATATTGCTTCTCCGTGGTTGCGCTTTGTTTCCCCATTGTTCAGTATTGTACCATGAATGCATATAAATAACCTGACCTCACAACTGTGGATATGTTTAACATCAACAATCCCTTTAGTTTCCTTTCTCCAAAAAATGTTTCACTGTCACTATAATATCTAGACTAAATCAAAATCAAATGTCCATACAGAAAGTTTCAGATTCCAATCCTTTTCAATGAGGCAACAGTTCTAACAACTGAGCCACCATGTGTCCCATAACTGGGATCATTTTTTGTGGTCACTATGATGTAACTTATTAGTGGTGTCTTGATTTCTAGAATATTGGTCTCAGATATTGGCTTTATGCCATATGGCAATTTCAGAAAAAAAAGTCATGCAAAATCATACCAGGTGACAATGAAAATGTCTTTCAAAATGTTACAATAGACAAAAAGTCAAGATATGAAACAAACACAAGGCAATATGAAAAAAAACATAAACATATCTAAATTATTAAGGCAATTAACTAAAACGTGCTTTTCTCAATAAGTTTGAAGACATATATATATATATATATATTCTAGGTTATTTCTGCCATACATGAGTGTGTAAGGTGCAGTGGCTGTATGCCGAAAGGACTTTTTATGACTTTCATCATTGTCCTTCCGCAGCATGAACATTTAGCAGCAGCCACTGGCCTGGGGCCCCTGCTGTGTCTAAGTGCCATGTTCCGAGAAAGACATGGCACCTTGACTCATAGTGCCAAGTGTCCTACAGCCCCCACACTGCAAAATGCTGTATACTTGATACTTAAAGTGCAAAGGTGTGTGTGTGTGTGTGTGTGTGTGTGTGTGTGTGTGTGTGTGTGTGTGTGTGTGTGTGTGTGTGTGTGTGTGTGTGTGTGTGTGTGTGTGTGTGTGTGTCTTCCAGTGCTTCCAGCTCAGGAACATCAAGAGCTGTGTGTTGGCCAGGAGGCTCTCCCAGGGATAAACAGAGGGAGAAACTAATCCCTACTCTCCTCCACATTCGAGCAGTGTGTGTTTTTGTGTACGTGTGTGCATGTTTGCTTCTCCCGTGGCCGCTGTAGGCAAGGTTGTGAGCGCATGCTGTCGTATGACCTCAAAGCATTAGAAAAAGATGTGTTACAGACACGCGTGTTTAGTCCATGTCAATCACTTGCATATTTAGAAATCGGTGTTTGTGTGCCTGTGCGTGCCCATTCGGGTGTGCGTATGTGAGAGGGATAGAGTCTGTGAGGGGTTTTGTGTAATCGTGCTGAGCGCTGAAGCGTGTCGAGAGAAAGGACATGTCCTCAGCTCTGATCACATAGTCTACTACAACCACAATAGAGGGGGAGTGATGGAAAGACGGAAGGGTGTTAGGGAAGAAAGGGGGGGGGGGGGACATGAAATGAATGGTTGATGGAGAGGGAGAGAGGGAGAGAACCACTGCAAAAGAGGGATTGAAATGGAAGGGTTCAGAGGAGTGGGTGAGTAAAAAAAAAAAGATGGATGGAGGTATAGACAGGGCGGGATATGTCTAGAAGGGGGGAAGAAAGAGAAGAAAAGGGCAAGGGAGTGATGGAGAAAAGGGAGTGACAGAGACAGAGTAGGGCTGAACGAAATGGAGGCAGAGATGAAAGAATGAGAAAGGAGGATGGACGTGGAAAGCTCGGCTGATTGGTTTGATCTCCCTCTCGTTTTTTTTTTCTTCTTTCTTTCTCCCTATCTCTCTTTCCCTCCCTCCTGTTTTCCTCCATCTATTGTACATTCAGCTAGGGCTCCCTTGTCTCAGCAGCCAAAAGAAAAAGTCAGTCCCGCTCTGAGCTAGCCGGCCCCCTCAGCCGGCTGGCTAATTGCAGAGGTATCACTGTGTCAAATGACTAATAGAGTTTCCCTTCCAGTCGCTAATCTGCCAACAGGAGCACAGCCGCGATTTGTTTACTCTACGCCGAAGCAAGGGAATACAAAGACACACCCCGCCCTTATATTTTCTACTCCCAACACAATTTCACGCCGCCAGCGCGTTAGGTGGGAGAGGTTTAAGTGGAGCGTGCACGTGTGTGTGTGTGTGTGTGTGTGTCGGCAAATTTCATGATTTGTTTCGTATTTCATGAGACGGCTCAGTGCCTCATGCTGGTCTTTTAATTTATGAAAGACACACCCTCTTACTCTCATACATACGTGTGTTTGTCTTTTAAATTGTCTTGTGATATTTAAACCTAAATGTAGTTTAATTATAATCTTAAAATAACCAACGGACACAGTGTTCGAGGACTGGTCAAAAATAGCAAAAGTCTAAAATCCCAGATGGTTTGCAAGGACATGAATACAAGAATACATGCACACACACACACACACACACACACACACACACACACACACACACACACACACACACACACACACACACACACACACACACACACACACACACACACACACCCATGCATAAACAGGCACCCACACGCTGATTTCTGCCGGGCAATATTGGCCCCAAAGGTCAAGTCATCAGTTAGAACTCACCATTAACAGAGAAAATGATAAATTCAGCAGCACTCCATTTACTTGAGGTAAGAGGAGAAGAAAGGGAGAGCAGACAGAAATATTGAGTGAAGAATAAAATGGAATGCATAAAGAGGTGTGGGGAAGCTGAATACAAAGTAAAGAAAAAAAGACTAAAAGAGTCATTTTGACATTTTTGGGGGAGATTTCTCTGTCTTCATGTTCCCCACCATCTCTCTCTATCATTTGTGATTTCTTTTTCGTTCCCCTTTCTTTTTTCAGCTTGTACCCGAAGACATATCTATTCAGTGCTCACAGCACAGGCAATAAAAAAAAATTTGACAAGCCATTCTTTTTATGTTTTCCCTCCCTCTTCTTTTCACTGTTCTGCCTCCCCCTCTTTGGCTCCGAGGTTCATCCTATTTGGGTGTCAAGTGTCTCGGTGAGCACACAGTGACTCTGCTGGTGTTGGCCTTAAGCCCCAGCCACTAACGAGACGTTCTGAAGGACAGACACACCACAGACACCATTCAGAGAGTACAGAAAAGACTGGGATTTGCTGCTGATTGGAGTAACTCTGCTTCATTACCCTCCTATACCCTGTGTTCTACGCGGCTGTGCTGTCGCTGACTCCACGGCCTCTTGTTCCATCACTCTCCGCTCTAGTTGGATTGCAGCTTCACCCCTCATCTCTCAGCTGTTTCTCTCTTATCCCAGCATCTCTCACTGTTTCGCTGTCCCTGCCTAATTCCTAAGATCTTTGAGGCATCAATAGAAGAGCTCACACAGCCTTTAGCCTCATGGGCATTTCATGGCGGAGTCTGGAAGTTTACATTTTTCACTGTCTGGCTGGTAAAGGATTTATTTTTTTAACCTGATTTTAGAGTTAGGAAATAAAAAATATGCTAATGTGGTTACATCATCCAAAAGGTTCCTTGTGCCTCTGGTGGGACGACTAATGGAGTTTACCAGACTTGGTGAGAAGAATTTAAATAAGAGCTTTGAAAGTTGATTGTTTAGGATGCACAAAATAGGTTGGACAGATCAGACGTGTGTAAGAGGGTTGTGAAGGTCAAGTAAATACCACCAGTCAAGACACCGCTAAAGAGCAACTTTGGTGGTCACATAACAATGAGACAGTCAAGCTCACATTTACACCAACGCCATCCTTTTGTTTCTTTTTGTGTTGATGCGAGCGGGGACTTGTGTTTCTATCTATTGTTCTTGTGTGCACTTGCCCATCCAGACATCGTTTTAAAAGCTAACTCTCTTTGTGAGAGGAGGCTCGTTGTCCTGTGCTAAAGCCCCAGTTAAACACGTGGCCACATATTGATTTCAAGGCTCTGTGATTTATCGCACACTCTGAAGAAAACACTCATGCTGTTTTTTGCATGTGTGTACGTGTGTGTTTTCTTTGTACACTTACCTTGGTTCTAATGACAGATGACGCCGTCTGTCTCAGTGTTTTTACAGCCAGAGAAACCAGGCCCCCAGACTCACATTAACACCTTGATATATCACCGATCCACCGCTCCGACACGACGGGGAGGGAAGGTGACAGCTACTGTGCCCCTGAAGGCTGCTTACATCCCCCCAAGCAAATCCCCATTCAATTTCCATCTCACTGAAAAGAGAGATAGCATGGTGTTAGACTTTTTATTTTATTTTATGAATTTGTTTTTACCTTATTGCTCACCAGGCAGATGTCTCACTGTGAGGACAAAGTTTTGGCAATCGTTCTCTAGCTACCTGCAAATAGGCTTACGGGTAAAGTTCCTATTTTTCATTGCATGGGAATGGCAGGCTAATGAGTCATTTGAGTGACGAACTAAAATGTTGTTCACGTGGGCTTTTAATGAGACTAAGGTACCTCACATTGGTGCCTCGAGTATTTCTGTCTGTTTAAATCATTCTACTATCAAACATTTGTATTGAACCTTTTAAACATGATTCGTATGCATTGTGGAAAAAGAAATTGCATGGCTTTAAAAAATATTCCAAAGCTTCTAAGCTTATTTCATGAAAATGTTTTATATTTCCTATTTTTCAGCTAGTTTTTGTCGTACATATTGATTTCAGTAGTCATTAAATTATCTCAAACTTTTGCCCACACAACTTTTGTCTACTTTTCTCTTTTTCTCTCTTCAATCCTTCCCTCTGTTGAACATTGGTCTTTGTTGTTAATCCTGGGCATGTGGCCAATATGTATCCATCCATATGGAGACGCGCTTGTCTTTTCCCAACAACAACTGCCTTTCTGCCTCCCCTCTCCTCTCCTCTCCTCTCCTCTCCTCCCCTCTCCTCCCCCTCCTCTCCTCTCCTCTCCTCTCCTCTCCCTCTCCCTCCTCCTCTCCTCCTCTCCCTCCCCCCCTCCCTCTCCTCTCCTCTCCTCTCCTCTCTCCTCTCCCTCTCTCTCTCTTCTCCTCTCCTCTCCTCTCCTCTCTCTCCTCCTCTCCTCTCCTCTCCTCTCCTCTCTCCTCTCCTCTCCCTCTCCCCCTCTCCTCTCCCTCCCCCCTCCCCTCTCCTCTCCCTCCCCTCTCCTCTCCTCTCTTCTCCCCCTCCCCTCCCTCTCCTCTCTCTCCCTCCCCCTCTCCTCTCCTCTCTCTCCTCTCTCTCCTCTCTCTCCTCTCCTCTCTTCTCCTCTCCTCCTCTCCTCTCCTCTCCTTCTCCTCTCCTCTCCTCCCCTCTCCTCCTCCTCCCCTCTCCTCTCCTCCCCCTCCTCTCCCTCTCCTCTCTTATCTTTTCTCCTGTGCTTCTCCCCTCACCTTTCCTCTTGTCTTCTCCTCCTGTCCTCCCCGACCTCTCCTTCTGTCCCCTCCTCTGCCCTGCAGACCTTACCCAGCGTGTCCATGACCAGGTCCTAAGTTATGTCCTCTGTCCCTACTTTCCCACCATAGCTCCCTCCTCCCCTGGTGTCGACTCCACCCCTTTGCAGCGCACAGGAAGTCACGGCACTGGGACGGGGAACTACAGCCGTGGCGGGACCAACAACTATGCCACAGTGGGACCGGGCTACACCTCAAGCGGAGGGGGCGGAGACCTGTATGGCTCAGACCCCTACGTGGCGGACCCCTATCGCACCCTGCAGTACTGCCCCTCAGTCGTGGAATCGCCCTACAGCAAATCTGGACCAGCCCTGCCGCCTGAGGGCAGCCTGCAGCGCTCACCTTCCATCGACTCCATTCAGAAAGACCCCAGGTAGGATGAAAGGGGTGTGGGGTGTGTGTGTGTGTGTGTGTGTGTGTGTGTGTGTTTTGTGTGTGTGTTATTGGGTTTATTGGACTATAGTATGTGCAAGATCATGGACCACTGGATGCTTTAAGGCAATTTGAAAGGACAAGGGTGACAAATAATCAATTTTTGGTGTGTTAGGACATAGGTTAGTGCAAAAACACATAAACACACACACATACACTTGTACTACTACATCTGTGAGGACATGGCATTGTCAAATATTCATTCCCAGGAGCATCATGTTAACCTTAACCTTAACCTTTACATACCAAACTTGTATCTGATGGGTGATCTGTTCTTATGAACATTTTCCCCACAATGTGTAGAATACATCACACACAAACACACACACACAAACACAAACACACAATCACACTTGCACGCGCACACACACACAATAACACACTTACTGACATATATACAAACATCAGTATTCCAGTCATAGTGATAGTAAAGTCGTCCTGCCCCAACAGGTACAGAAAGGATATACTACACTCACTGTTCACTAATATTGATATCTGTATATCAATATATATGGATAAGAATAACTTGTGTTATAGCCATTACAGCTCCAGATACTACAGTACTCACCCACCACCACACTCCAGCAGTTTCTTTCAAGTCTCTCTCTGAAAACAGCACTGCATTAAAATCATGTAGGTGGCCTGCTGCTTTAGGTACTGGTGTGAGAATGAAATACAATCCAGAAAGGCTGGTTTGACTTATAGATTCATGAGTTTGGAAGCCAAAAAACCTCACAGCGATTTACAATACTATGAGGAAGGATTTTACAACTCTCAAAAGTTCATTTTTGTTGTCAATCACAATTTATCCGCTGTCTAGACGGCCGTGAGGTAAACAGCAGAATTACCATGTTTACCTTGCAAAGACATGTGCCTGGAATATGCACTTGCCTATATTGTATAGGCCCACTCAGTGTGCTGACGGATGATGTCACATTACGTAGAAAATTGAGCCAGGGTAAACTTTTTTTTCTACTCAGCTCTAATGTTGATCATAACTTTCAAACTAGTTACTCTGCATACTGGATGTGTTGAAAAAAATAATGACATAGAGTGTCACAAACCGGTTGCTTGAGAAGCTCCATTTCGCCTCCCTCAGTGTCATGCTGTGTGTAAAAGAGTCCTACTGGGCTGTGATCACTTCCATCCTCTTCTCTCAGCTATTAAGCAAAGCTCACTTTCCCTACTTTATTTATATATATTTCACAGGACTCTTGATATATAATTCCTTTAATTACAGAGCGAGAGGGACTGAGATGTGCATTGGATCAAGTCTCAGCAGCAGCTATCAATCACAGGAGAGGGAGGCGATTAAAGACAGAGTAAGAGAGGATGGGAGAGAATTATTTAAAACAATAGCAAAGAAAGAGAGAGTGACTGAATGACATGTGCACAGTCTGATGAACATACAATCGTCAAGATTCTTCAGTTTTGTGAAGTTGTATGAAGGATCTGATAATGAGGGCGTGATGGTTTATTATTAATGTAATCTAATTGACTCGCTCAAGACCGCCTTCTTGTTTCACACAAACACAAGTTATCTTAATGACCCGACTCATAGTGGAAAAAGTAGAGGGACATAAATAAAATGTTCTGTTTTCTGTAGGGTGTATCTAGAAATATACCAGCCAGTTTTGTGACAAAAGCCCAACAAACATCAACAACTACAACAACAAAAAACAGTTGCAACTTAAGATAGAAAAAAGTTTATCAAAGACAAGTTGTTAAGAGAAGACACAAGGGGTGAGCACAGGTCACCAAGATAAAAAAAAAAAAACACTCTCATGGATTGCAATATCAAACATACACACATGTAGTGCACACACTGATGTTTGGCTATGGCTATGAAAACAGACAGAATAAAGTGGAAAAAATAAGGAAATTATACAATCTCATGTGCATCAGAAACCTGGATTTTTGTTATGCTCATAAAGGGATAAATCTGCACATTTATTAATAATACAGCTGAGGAGATGAAATTTGGTTTTCTGCCATTCATTACTCTACAATGTGGATGACGGCTTTTTAATCGTTGCTGCCTTTACTATCTAATCTGCTTGAACAAAGGCAGTGAAAACATTTAAATGTTAATTGCTCTTGTTCAGTCTCAGTGGGAGATGGTTTTTATCATTGCGTATAACTTCTATGGAATTTTATCAACCTTTTTATTTGTTTTGGATTCATCAAAATATGGATAACGGATAACCGTAACAGTCTGATATTATTGTTATATACCTGGAGGGGTTTTTAAAGCTAACATTTAAATCACACCCATCTGATACATTCTGTGCCAAAATCTTTTAAATACATAATTTATCTTGAATGGAGAAATGATTGAAAACACATCAACACAACTTTTTGTCATATATTTTCATCTAGAGCTGACAAAGACTGGGTGGAGAGTAAACTATGTGTATGCTTCTTACGATAGAGCAACGAAAATGCAGATTCTGTTTCAAGCTTCACATTTTGCAGAATCATGAACACTTTTTTTTAGACGATGAAAATATTTAAACCAAGTAGGTCCACTCAACCACTTTTAACAAATGCAGCCAATTTGCAGTTCCAATATTTTGAGAGCTCTTTTGTCTGTTGCATGCCCCCCACAGAGTTCAATAAACCCTTATTTAATTGAAAGTTACAAAGTTATTCATGACTATTTAACCAATGCTGGGTGCTTTAGACTCAGCGTGTTGTTTAGTTTTATTCATTTAGGCCAGCCATGATGAACTCCAAGTCATTTACAACAACAGGTAGCCAAAGTGCAAAAAGATAATGTTTAATGAGTGGATTTAAAAGCAACACTGCAATTTTTTATTCAAGTCCCTAAAACTGTATCCAATATAAATATGGCTACATTGTTCTGACTACAACTTTAAAAGGACGATTCACATGTATTCCTAAATGTGCTGAAATGCCTTAATCAGACTCTTCATGAACTTCGCCATGTTTTTATTCTTTTATTTAACCAGAAAGGTCCCACTGAGATACAATAGCTCTTCTGCCAGGGAGTCCTGGTTTCACCGCCGTTTTGCATCTCCAGGTTTCTACAGTAGCCCAGAAGTGACAAACCAAACACTGGGTCTCGGGAGGAACTTTCATATTTTTACGTTACCTGAAGGTCACCGTAGTTCTCCGACACACTTGAAACTGTGGTATCGTGAGCCACCCAGTCCAAAATAGTGGTATTGCCAGCCACCGTCTGATTTCTTTGGCTCCTAAAGTAGTTGCTATTATGCCAAGAATGGCCTTTGAGCTGGCGTTACCATGGTTTTGCACTTGACGGCTCACGTTAATGCTTTAAAGAGAAGAGTGAGCGGAGGGGTAGATAGATAGATAGATAGATAGATAGATAGATAGATAGATAGATAGATAGATAGATAGATAGATAGATAGATAGATAGATAGATAGATAGATAGATAGATAAAGATGGATAGATACAGTAGATATAGATTGATATAGATATATATATATATCTATATATAGATAGATAGATAGATAGATAGATAGATAGATAGATAGATAGATAGATAGATAGATAGATAGATAGATAGATAGATAGATAGATATAGACAGATAAAGATAGTTAAATATAGATAAAGATAGATATAGTATATACAGTATATATATAGATAGATATAAGTGGATAGAGACACTAGATACCTACTCTTAATATCATTGGATTTGAACTATGTGTTTCATTTCTCTTTCCCATGAGGTTAAACGGCCTCATACTCAAGCTTCACTCTCTCTCTTGCTATAATTGGACTCAGCTGAGCATACATGATGTACTAAATGAGTTAGCATCAATTAGATACAAAGAACACTCTGAGTGAGGGCGGAGGTTATGGCAGTTTGTGTTTGTGAGAAGATTGTATTTTTGCATAACTCGGCAGCACAGTCTATGCCCCGTGTGTGTGTGTGTGTGTGTGTGTGTGTGTGTGTGTGTGTGTGTGTGTGTGTGTGTGTGTGTGTGTGTGTGTGTGTCTGCATGGAAGCTAGTAACACGGTTAGGGGCCATTACAGTTGCAGAAGAGTGAGCACGATAGAGCAGAGGTGACGACAGCAACACAAAGGGGAAACTCAATAACTGCTAATGGATGGGTGTGAAGAGAGGGAGATAAGAGAGATAAGGGGAGGGTGGAGGGAAGATGAAGCCAAAGGAAGGGAGGTAAATGAACACTGCAGAGGGGGAAGGGGAGGGAAGGAGGGGAGAAAGGAGACACATGAAGAGAAGAGGGTGGGAAATAAAGGGAGGAGGGGTAATATGTAGAAAAAATGGGGGCTGATAGATAGGTGAATATCAAGATGGAGATAGGCGAATATATTGAAGAAAGAATGGGCAGGAGTGAGGAGAAAGGCAGAGCTAATGTAGATAAGTGTTTCCCATCATTGTTTTGTTTTTGTGTTTTCCATTTAAGCTCACTTTGTGAAAAGAGATTCTCACCCCCCACTGAGTTTCCTTCTTAAATTGAATCTTAAAAAACAATGTAGGGAGCAACATGAAGAAGAAAATGTTCCATGAGCACATGGAACCAATAAAAGTAGGGGAGGGTGAGAGAGCAAAAAATGATAATGGAGGAAAAGAAAAAAGAACAAATAAAGGGTATTGGGAGAATGTTTAGTGAGGGGAGAAAGCACAGAGAGACATTTGTTTAGGGAATAAGGGAGACATACCTTGAGGGAACGAGGCATAGCGTTTGAGAATAAAGACGGGAGGGAGAGAGAGATTGACATTAGTTCAGGGAGGAAGGGACCAAGGAGTAGGGGCCATCACTTATTGTTACAAAGCTTACACTAGGAGTTTAGGAGGACAGTTAAAAAAGCAAAACACATCATGAACAGGTATTTACAGTAAGTGAGGAGAATTCAGCCTTGTCGAAATGAGGATTGCCTGTCTTGTCTCACCAAACACTCAATCAGCCTGAAACGTAGACACGCCACTTCGAGATACGATAAATCAAACTCCCCTCATTTCAAATTAATCTCTCTTCATTTACACCATCTCCACAAGGCCAACAAATGTCCCCCAGCAGTAGTGGTTGAAGTGTTAGTGATGTTTGCAGAAAGAGATACCCCCTGTGCCCCCAATACCTGTTAGATGCAATAGAGCTGCTGACATGAAATTGCTATTTACAGTACCTTGATGTGATGTCATCTGGTGTGGCATGTCATTGTCACAGCTTGCTACTTAATGACTGTGTTTATTGGCTCATAGCCCAAACACATCGCTCTATTTATGGACAATCTGCAATGGTCAGCGGTGACTCTGTTTGTAGGAGCATGTGTGTGTGTGTGTGTGTGTGTGTGTGTGTGTGTGTGAATGGGATGAGTGTGTGTGTTTGTGCGTCCAAGGCTGTGTCAAAGGCAGGGTGGTGGAGACGCTGTGTTTGTGAATGTGTGTGTGTGTGTGTGTGTGTGTGTGTGTGTGTGTGTGTGTGTGTGGTTTGCATGCACGTTTATGTGCCTGGCAATCATATGTGACAGCATAGGGCTGTCTAAAGGACAACGACATGTCAGTGTGTGTGCGTGTGCTTAAGAAGCAGAGAGAGAATTGGTGATTACTCTTGTTGTCAGTCGGGCACTAGTGTTTATGTTTGGGTATGTGTACATGTGCACATGTGTGTGAGAGAGAAACGTAGTGGCTTGTATCCCCCTACTTGTAAACTGGTGTCTGTTTGCACAAGTGCATCGCTCTGTGTGTTGGTTACATATGGTTTATGTATGACTCTACAGATGAGCCACCTACTTTAGATGGAAATTGAGGCAGTGGCAGCCTGTGTGGGTGTGTGGGTGTGTGGGTGTGTGGTAGGTCTTGACCATAGGATTATATTCAGACAGGAGATCCCTCACTCACTTAAGTGAAAGTAAGACACACTCGCATCCAAAGTACCCAGTTTACCGTACGATGCACCTGGGGATTTCTGTTGTGTAAACTGGACACAGATAATGTTTCCTGGGCTTTAAGTGGAGAAGTTATCTGCTGTGCTGTGTACACAGCTGTGGCATTTGAACAGGTTCAAGTATTCTCCATATTCAGTGGTGCTCCTGGTGGGCAGTACTTAACTGTGTGTTTGCTTGATAACACACATTACCTTCATCTTAAATTGATGTCATGCTTCTTCTCTAGACACCTTTTTAGCAGGATTGCTCCTTCCACAAAAGTATTACCACTGTTTGTCAACATGTGGCACTGCAACCCATTGGCAGCAAGTTTGCTTTTTTGTTATTTTTTGTAGCGGCACAACATATACAGTGTTTTGAATTAAGACAATAAAGTTTGAATAAAGTTTGTAACTTTTTTTTATGACAAAAAAGTGCTTTTGGCATTCATACGTTCATATTATGTTAAGGGTTAGTGTCTCAAAGATAGTAATGCAAAAAAAAAAAAAAAAAAAAAAGAAAAGTAATGTTTCAGATTGCCAAATTTACATATTCATGAGCTACCCAGTTTGATGTCCCAACAACATTTCATTCATGTCTGTGGCTTTCCACAGTAAGCATGAGAGAATATAAATAGTGAGTGGCCCATTTAGTGTAATTGATACATAAAAACATTTTGTTTGTTTGATTTGGCCATGGTTTATTATGGCTTATATTTGAATATTCTGATAGATGGAATTTAGGGAAAAATAATGCAAGATGCCCTGGTAAGAATAAAAGTAAAATATTGTTTAATGCAGCTGTTGGTGTACATTTAATCTGAGGTTTGTTTGTGCTTCTGGGGAGAGACAACGCTAGATTGGGTTGTAAAGTTTCAGCACCATGGAGAGAGACAGAGTGTGAGCCTGTCTCTGCTGCTGTTACACAGCTGCTGCTGCTGCTGCTGCTGCTGCTGCTGCTGCTGCTGCTGCTGCTGCTGCTGCTGCTGCTGCTGCTGCTGCTGCTGCTGCTGCTGCTGCTGCTGCTGCTGCTGCTGCTGCTGGCTGCTGCTGCTGCTGCTGCTGCTGCTGCTGCTGCTGCTGCTGCTGCTGCTGCTGCTGCTGCTGGCTGCTGCTGCTGCTGCTGGCTGCTGCTGCTGCTGCTGCTGCTGCTGCTGCTGCTGGCTGCTGCTGCTGCTGCTGCTGGCTGCTGCTGCTGCTGCTGCTGCTGCTGCTGCTGCTGCTGGCTGCTGCTGCTGCTGCTGCTGCTGCTGCTGCTGCTGCTGCTGCTGCTGCTGCTGCTGCTGCTGCTGCTGCTGCTGGCTGCTGCTGCTGCTGCTGCTGCTGCTGCTGCTGCTGCTGCTGCTGCTGCTGCTGCTGCTGCTGCTGCTGCTGCTGCTGCTGCTGCTGCTGCTGCTGCTGCTGCTGCTGCTGCTGCTGCTGCTGCTGCTGCTGCTGCTGCTGCTGCTGCTGCTGCTGCTGCTGCTGCTGCTGCTGCTGCTTGTACCACTTGTTCTAACTTTAACTACTGTTTACACGTAGTCCACCTTATCAAGCATGAACTATTTCCTACCTGTGACTACGTAGAGTAACCCTAGCAACTGTCTTGCAAAAATAGTTGCTAGGGTTTCTAAACATTTTATCAATAATTAGTGATGAGTTAAATATAACACAGAGCAAAACATTGAAATACAAAACATGTCACTGTTTCCTATTATTTTATAGGACTATATCAAAATTCAATGCTGATTAAGGATGTATGCTCTATAGTGACAAAGGTGCATTTGTTGTTTTGTAGGTACATTTCAAATAATTTATCCAGACCAGAGGATTGCTGTGGCAATGGATGATCACTGCATTTATTTAAAAACAAAAAAATTTATCATGAGCATGTTACGGGACATTTAAATAGAATACCTTTTGCCGATGCTTAGATGATGCAGAAGCTTCCCTAAAAAAACATGTATTGTTTTGTTAATAGTCGATATAAGTATTTATTTATGTTGCCTGCATAAGGATCATGAGTTAATGAAACAATAGGCAAGTTAATGAAGGACTCTGTTCTCTGCCTTCCGGGGGGCATAACTCGGGTTCTTAGAGGGGGAACTCTGATGTTTAACCTCACCAAGATCAACTGCTTGACTGAAAGACAAAGAGAGGGAATGACTCAGATATGGAGGGTGCCGGTCAGTCCTTTTTATCCTTTGTTATTAATCTTTGTTTGACATCATGAAAAAGAAAGAGCGAAGGAGAGAAATAAAAATGAAGTGGCAAAGGGAGGAAGATAAAGAAGGATCAAAGAATGGGTTAGTAACACGATGATTCAGAGAAAGAGACCAAGGGAGGAAGGACAGTAAGGGTAGGAGAGGAGAGGCACAGTCACAGAGGGAGCGAGGGATTTAAAGAAAGAGGGAGGAAGGAAGCCAGAGAGACAGATAGAGGAGAGAGGACACACTCTATTGGCTCTCAGCACGGCCCAGGGGTAATTTCCTCTCCACATGAGAAATGCATGCTGGGATATGGAATCACCTCCAAGGGAGGGTAATGATGCATTGCCAGAACCTTGGCCCTGAGGCACAGCTGTGTGTGTGTGTGTGTGTGTGTGTGTGTGTGTGTGTGTGTGTGTGTGTGTGTGTGTGTGTGTGTGTGTGTGTGTTGTGTTTGTGTGTGTGTGTGTGTGTATCTGTGTGTGTATCTGTGTGTGTGTGAGTGAGTGTGTGTGTGTATGCGTGCATCTGTGCCCTGGCCATCATCCCTGCCTGTTCTGGGTAAATTGCCCATTGTAGTTATTTTCCTTTTCTGGGGTGGCCTATCTGTTAGTGCGTCTGTGCATGTGTGTGTGACCTTGGGATGATAACAGTCCTGCGTGTCTGCCTTCCTCTCTGCGACGGTGAGCTTCACCCTAAACTTGAGGCCTTGGAGATCCAAGGATAAACCAAAGAGAGACGGAATTAGGGGGTAGAAGACAGACACACTAAAATTTAAGCATGTAGGTACATGGAAACAAGTGGCACATAGATCAGACTCAAACACACACATAGGTAAGGACTTACAATTAGAGGATATTTGGCTGTCAGGCAGAGAGAAATCAGAGTAGAAAGCATGGAATTATTCCCTGTTATCACAGTTTCAGTGGTTGAAGGACATTTCCTCGTTGTGTGTGTGTTAGTGTGTGTGTGCGTGTGTGCACGCTGATGTGTGCAGTCGGTAATGAATCTGTCATGTTCTTTTGATCCAATCATTGCATTATTGTTTTTTATGGTAATTACTGCCACGAACCTTTCTTCGATTAACATCCATCAAACCTTTTTACACACATACACGGGGAACAAGCACACTCATGCAAATGCACCTATTCAGCGCTACAGCTAATCTATAAGGTATGAAAATAGGTTGATATATGATTTTCTTTTTCTGCCGCTCCACGCTCAAAAGTATGCCGATAGCTGCTTTCCATCTCCTCCACCCACCACCTCCCTGCAGCTCTGTCTCATGACACTGGCGGCTTTTGGGAGGGATTATGGGAAAATGTCACACCAGCAGAACTACAGTATATCTTCTCTCCTCCCCACGCCTCACTTCACCTCGTTTCTCCCCTAGCACACACTTGAGAGCAACCCTGCTTAACAATACTCCATCGACTGACTGAATGGTACACTGGGAGCGCAAATATTACCATTAATATACATTTTTACAGTTTGTTAGACTGACGATATTTACCTTTAAATGTATTCATGTTGACTTTCAATATCTGTTTCCCTTCTTGGTAAAAAACTAAATTCGATAAGAAACAAATCCAAATTTGATGTTGTTTTTACAGTAAGCAATATTATTAAAGTATCATTTCATTGTGGATTATTTAAAAATATATATATTATTTAGGCAGAATAAATAATAAAATAAAGGCCTTTTTGATTTGTAAGGTAACCTTTCAAAGCATTTCTTATCAATTTTTTGGCTTCAGAACAAAAATGTTTCTCAGCACTCTCTCTGTATGATGAGTCCATATTTCAGTTTCTCTACCTGGATCTCTGGGTACCACTCAGTGTGATGATAGGCTACATCTAACATGAATGCTGGCAGCATTCAGTTGCATGTGTAGCACAGTGCCAACACTATAACTACCCTTATGAGACAGAGCTACTAAGTTTTATTTTCCCTTGGATTTCAGTGAAGTCTCGCATGAACTCAGCACTATCGACTTTGCACTCAGAGAAATGTATCTTGTCGTTAATTACCTCTTTTATTACCATCCACCACAGGCATTAATGTCAAGCAGTTGTACATCTTGCATGCCACTGCTATCTTTGCGCAAGGCTCAGTCTTCCGTGGGGCTGCAGATGTTAAGGTCAGTGAGTCTTGTATCTCATGTCCAGGAGAGGTATCTTGACCTTTCAGCTGAGTTGCTTGCAGGAAATCAAGCGTTGAATGCTTGTTATTGGATCCAGCAGGACTGAGTTATGGCCAGAGAATTTAAATAAAGCTCAAATTAGGAGCTTTATTTAAGCTCCTAATTTGTTACCTTAATAAAAAGGTAGTTACCTTAATAAAAAAGGTAACTTCTGCAAAAAAGTAAAAGTTACAAGTTTGTTGTGGTTGTTGTTAATTAATCATAATTTCTGAGCTGATCACATTCAGCCTTGCTGTTGGTATCCGCCAGCTGCAAAGATACAAAAGTGCCTGCATAGTACATCTCATAATAAATCCCTGTGGAAGTGCAATTCCTAAAATATATATTTATAATATATAATATTTAATATGTATACACTTACATACCCACTCACACATACATAAGTGCACAGAAATTTAAACCAATATTGTTTAATCCTTTTATACCGTCTACTTGACATGCTTAATAAGAGGGACTGACTCACACGTGTGTTGCAAACTGTACGTAAGGATAAAACAGCAGCAGCCAACTGGGCTAGGGATGATAAGCATGCTATTTTTTTCACAGTATGCTCACTTTATATCAGCGACATGCTGTTTTTGTAAGTTACTGCTCTCTTTTTGCCCTCTGAGATATTGCACTTTGCTTCTTGGCTTATATACTCTAACATCATTTTGACACGTTACACTTAAATTCTCCAGTGATGCCCTTAAATAGAAGAGGTTACTGCCAATACCATAGTGGAATGGAGAGGGGCAAAACACAAGTTGTGAGAAACACTCACCATAAGCTGTATTCAAACTTGCAAGATCAATGCGTGTGACTGGTAGGTCATCCCTTCGATCCCGAGACTGTCAAGAACAGTCTGGATAGGGAGGTGAAACGACACTTGAACCTCCCTCCTGACCACTCACCGCTGTAGTGCCCTTGAGGAAGACCCTTGACCCCTCTACTGCTCCAGTAGGACTGCTCGGTCTCCACAAGATCAGATTGTGTGAGTGTTGATTAGGGCCTTGCTGGAAATGCATACTGAATCCAAATCTGTTAAATAAAGCTAAACAAAACCGATTCATTGATTACACAGTGCTGATGCTAGCAATTCTCAAGAATCCCCCAAATAGTTATTTACTCTGTGGAGAGACACAGCTATCTACCGTGTAAAAAGAGTAGTGTACATTCTTTATTTTCATCCCGGGAAACTCTCCGCTTTTGATCTGCAGAGTCATGACGGAATAACTCTCATGCATCCTAGGGGTGCTGACTCAATTTAGAAACTCTCCTCTATCATGCATCCATCAGTCTGTCTCTCCCCATCTCTCCATCACACTTCTGCAGGTAGAGAGGGCTCGACAGTGATGATGGGATGGGAGGCGTAGGCATTCATCCTGCAATCGCTGTGTTTTCTCCCTCGCCCTCTCCGTCTAAACATACAGTGCTCCTACGCTCCCCCTGTTGTCTTTTGCGTCTATCAAAGCATCCTGTCTATTTTTCTCCTCTTTTTTAATCCCTTCCACTCTCTCCCACACATTCTCTCTCTCTCTCTCTCCGTCTAGCTCTCTCCTCTGCTCTTACAATCTTTTTACCCCTCCTTCGCTGCAGGGTTTGAGGTGATCCCTAAGGCTCTACTCACCATGCTGACAATAGTCCTTTGTGTATGTTTGCATCTGAGCGTGTGTTTCTGTCAAAAACATGCTTCATTCTCTCCGTAACTCAATTGAAACGCTAAACTTGGTAGAATGATGGGAGGAAGAGAGAGTGAAAGACGGAGATATCGAGGGGAAAGAGTTTGGAAGAGGGAGAGAATGGGGAATTGAGGAATAGTTGGAGGGCTGGCCCTCAAATGACACATCAGACAAGGTTGTTGGTGTGGTCTTACCCCTCTTAGTGAAGGTGTGGGTTGTGTACATGTGTTTTTTCTCTGTAATGAGCACCATGTGCATTCACGCGTGATCGTGTTTGCTTTTCCCTGGTGTTCATTTTGTACCTTCTGTGTATTTGCCAGAATCACTTCACTGATTTTTGCAGTCTTGGGACGCCATTTGTCACTGCCAAGACCCACATCTTGTGAAACGCAGACCTCATATTTACGTCAGGATAGATCAATATTGTCTGCAAATGTTTGTCCCAGTTCTGTGCCATGTTGCATTTAATACTGTCAGAATTAACTGTCTTTCTATGGAGAAGGAGTACTAATTGGTTCAGTTGCCATGCTCTCAGTGTAAATGCAACCTAATCTTAGAGTGTAAGCCAAGATATATTACAAAATATACAGTAAACAGTGTTCTCTTTGAAAGTACATTGAGCAAATTATTTTTTGCTGCATTGTATTCTAGCTGTCATAGTGCTGTCAAACAGGCATTGCTCGGTAACAGTTTCACTCAAATTCCATCATGGGTTTTGCTTTCATGGCAGCAATCATTTAACAAGGATGGGTGAACATGTGCAAAATAAAAAGTTCTCCTACCAAATGATACCACTTTGGAGAATCCAGTCATCTGTGTCATTGAAAGGTTGCTCAGTGAATATAAGGCAGCAAATACAGCTAAACCTCAGATCAAACTGATTAGAAACAGCAAAAAATAAACCACCATAGCCTTCACCTACATTCCCCTAAGGAGGGAGCTGGTGTTTGTATAGTTGTGTACATATCACTGTGAAACATTTCATTTTACTTTATGTTGAGTGGGCCCAGTGTGAATATAGTCTACACAGCCATGTTGGTGATCCAGCATGTAATGTTTCTATTGCAAAACTCTATTCGTTATTCCTCTCTTTCCTCTATTCCCTTCCAATCCTCCAAGTGGATGACTGCTTTTAGCCACACTTAATCCGCTTTTGAAGGTTGCATTCATGTGTATGAGTGCTTAAGCACAGGTGTTTTCACATGAAACATTTCAATATCTTTGAATGCAACTAGAAATGTTTGTGTGATACCACATTCCCCACCATCAATATAATCATCAGAAATCATCAGAAATATCACAGTGTCATTATAATCATTATTAACATCATCTGCTTTTTGACCTGCACATAGGTAGTAGAAGTAGTCGTTATAAGTGCTCAAATGCCAGAACAACGTCAGAATCATTGCTTCTATAAATCTCAGATGCATGAGATGTCATGATCACATCTTGTTTGTCATTGCCTCCATCATTCATCATGTTTTGTTGTCATATTCATATTTCATCTCTACCATCTTCTTACTCTAAGTGTCGTCATCTTCATTGTCAGGATCCTTGTGAGCGTGTTCCTTGTATCGTCTCGCACAGCTTTTAGCAAGTACAGTACTGCTACCTCTTCTCTGTGCTGTATTATTACCCCAGTATGAACTAATGAGAATAACAGGTGCGTGAGCTAATCACTGGTTTATTAGTTTTTCTTCCCTCTTGCGTCACCTCGCTGATTACACTATATTTCTCAGACACACACACACCCACACACAAACACGCTGCACACAAGGCAATACCAAAATATTAATATGCCCACATCCAAACTCACACTGTGCCCAAGGAGAGTTTAGTCACATCAAGGTGAAATGTAAGCTAAGTTCAAAATTACCCTTTAATGCCTGTGCAGAGGCAAATCAAACTAAATTATTGAGCCATTTTGGATTACATGTATAAAAGCTGCACAGCTACCTATTCTCTAAAGTAATTGTTTGGAAACGTTTGCAATAGCAGACCTTGGACCAGGGTGTTTGTTAGTAAAAGCTTATAGCGATTATTTCAAAGTGTAAATGGGTGCAAAGGGGTAAACACTGCTCCTGGCTACTTTAATCGCAGTCAGACATGTATTTATTAGAGTGGGCCGACCACAGGTCCACGGGGCCTAAACCAGAGCATCTCTGTGTGAAGTTACTTTTTCTTAATTTTTCTTGTTAAAAAACCAAAACGTTCAGTTAAAAGTATTTACGAAAAACTCAATAATCCAATAATTATGTTCACTTTAGAAGTGACAACAAAGAAGCCATCAAGACCCTCTGAATGGGAGTGAGACATTTTTTTTTCATGAACAACCAAGTTGTTATCTGCAGTAGCCTGGTTTCTTAAACGTCAAGTTAATGAGAAACCCAATTCCCTTATAGAGGTGACAGACACACACACAGGGTCCCTGAAAACTGTCTTTGCAATTGGCAAGGACAAAGCAATCATAGTTCAGGCATTTGACATCCGCTGTGTTTGTGTGTGTGTGCTTTTTATGTGTGTGTTCATGTTGCCTGGAGTTTAGGCCCATTACACACCCAGCACAGTGGAAATGTCAGTCTCCCTCATACAGCTTTCTGTCCTCACCTCATCTTTTAACCATCCATTGCTTTTGTTCAAGCTGTGCGGCGCCTTGCCCTTCACTCCAAGGGGGGAGGGAAATAAATAAAAACAAGGTGTGTGACCAAAATGTTTTTCCGAGTGGGGTGAATTGTAGGGGGCTGTGGGGGGCAGTATGAAGGATTCACAAGCGAGAAAATACAAGCTGAAGAAGCAAAAGAAAATGTTTGTGTCACGTGCTTTTGAGTGTGTACATGCTTTCATCTCTGTCGTTTAATGCCAGTGTAGGTCCTTGACCTCAATACTTAATGTCCGCCTTCGAATCCGACAGTGGATGAATGTGTTACACACATATATACAGCTGTAGACCGTGCCAATATCCAGCTTGACCTTATCAGTATGATATTCACATGGCAGAATAATTCTGGATAATTTGTGCCTGTGTAATGCACCCGGACACACAATCTGACACTGTGTGGCACCTTAATCAGGGATGAGGCATATTTGTTGGTCATGCACACACACACACACACACACACACACACACACACACACACACACACACACACACACACACACACACACACACACACACACACACACACACACACACACACAACACAGGCTAGCATCCTCATTAGCACCATCGCAGTAAAAATAGCTCACCTTTTACAGCTTGTCGTTCGGAGGCCGGAGCAGACTGTGACATGATTGCATCTCCGCTTGTAAATTAAGAGAAAATGGGACAGTAATTTTTCAGCAGGTTCTCCTTCATCCAACAGCTTAATCTTCTGCCAGCACTGTGATTGGCTGAGTGTAGTGGATGGGGGTTTGATTGGTCAATTTGTTCACTTGTGTTGTATCATTGCTGAAGTATGAGTGGCTCTTGTCAAGTCTTATATCACAGCCGTTCACTGATGTCAGTTCTTTCATCAATCTGTGCAAAAACCCAGCCCAGTCTATAGAGGGCTGGTAACTACATATTAAAATCAGGGTACAAAAATGTGATTCTCCCACCTAATTTTTAGTGGTGCTGCTTGGAACTTTGAAGGTTCCAAGATAAAAAATTAAAATCTGTCAGGATTGGTAAATTAGTACTATTAATACAAATCCTTACTAGTAATACTTTACATCAAATGTCATCTGCAGGACCATTTTAGTGGAACAGTGTAGTTAATGCTAGAGTTTCCAGTTGAGGCCCACTTATCTTCCAGTGTGACTTTAAATGGTTAATCCAAATGGGATAGTAATGAAATCCAACCATTATCAGCCAACACCCCTCCTGCATGAAAACTGATTCAATAATGAACAGACCTCCTTGTAGGGATACACAGTAATACTAAACTGTGGGTTTCTACCTACTCCAGGACACAGTAGAGTACCAAGCCATTGCCAATGAGGGTTGCAGTTTGATAAAGTCCTCTTGAAACAGCGCTGTATTACACTCAATCTCTTACTTCAACCAAAGTGGTTTTTCGATTGGAGAGATGTTCTTAGGGAACCCGATTGTGCCTTATTCCTGCTTTAGATACAGTAAAATACACAGTTCAATCGTAATGAGGGAGCAAGTGATACATGGTAATGGTCCAGGTCACCTCAGTTTCTATTGGCCTGTCTAATGAATGTTTGACTGAGTGTATGTTTCACTGGCCTATTGTTTGGCTTTGTAAACATCCAGTAATTGCACCATGTAACGGGGGAATAGTGCCACTGGGCAGAAAATTACCGATCAGCAAATGTGGAATAATAGCTGAGTGAATGTGTGTTTATTGGCTAGTTTGCAGTGCACGTTTTGTGTGTCTTCAATGCCTATGCATAATACAAGGGTTGGCGCTTGGGTTTGTATGTGCGTGGCCTTTATTGAATGTTTATGTGCATTTCAGTGCGTGTACCTTTGCTTAACTGCAGTGTGTGTATTTATTCAACGCGCTGTGTATGTGTGTGTATGTGCAGACCCTTTGACTGGGTGTGTAAATAAATGAACACCTGTCTGTCAGCTTAATGCCGTGTTCGATTTGGCCTCCGATTCTGTGTGTTCAGCTAATTGCAAGGACTAGTGGCGGCGTTTGTGTTTTCCTTACCCTGGCAAATCGCTCCATGGTCCTGCACACTAATGCTCCCCTTCACCCGCCCCACCCCATGCCAGCCTCTCACACAAACACTCCTAAATTACTTTACTTATTTTAAACATTTTCAAGTAGACGCATAATCCAACAGCAAAGTTTCAAAAGGGTTAAGGGTAGAAAAAGTAAAAACTTTCGTAAAGTGCTATAAGAAAAGAGTATTTGGGCTGAAGATCAGTATAATGGACAGTGTAATGGTGAAAGAACAGAGCAGAACACTCTGTAAAAAAGCACCATATCCTCTTCCAGCTGAATGTGAAGTCTCCTTTGGATTTGACACTTCTTGCATAATTACTCCTTGTACCAATTTAGGACTTAAACAAGAATTATAGATGAAGTGCACTTTTCTACCTCAAAATCATGCTATTAAGAGAAAGATTTTGCTGCTTTAAGAAATAGAAAGCAGACTATTTGTTGATACTCAGTGAATAACCAAGATTATTTTGCTTGATCAGCTTGAATAATTTATCATTAATGATTTGGCATAGCCCTGAAGTACTTTAAGTTCTACCACTTTATCCTGCAAATATAATGGATAAACATGCACTGTATATTACAATATACAATAAGTATGATTATTAAAAAAATGCTTGTGTTATTTATAATAGTACCTAACATGATAATAATAATAATAATGTAAATCAAAATATATTAGAATGGCTCAAGTTCTCCTTGAGGTTGCTAATGACATACAGTACATTTCATAACCAGCTGTTTTCCCACTATCATCTCTTTCTCTGTCCCATTCATGTTAGTTAGTCTCATTCTTCTCATTCCGCCCATTCGTTTGCTTTTATTCAACCTCCTGAGCCTCCTACTCCCAGCCATAGAGAAAGCGTATTGATTTTTTGTCTTTGTCTGTGTGGTTGCAGCATGGGCTTCAGATGAAAAAAAAAAGAAATCCTAGACTCACTTAAGAAAGAGCAGGAGGCAAATAGAAGAAAGCAGGGATGGTGGTATGTGCAGACAAAAGGAGGTAAAAGTAAGAAAGTTATATGTGGGCCCTTATACTGAAGTGATGGTATGAGATATCCAGGTACGAAAAACATTATTATTACTATTTACAATGACCCTAAAAGGAATTAGCGTATTATTAAATCAGTATAATAAACTGAATTTTAAAGCCGGTTAAAAAAATAGCATGTAACTATAATATGTTATATTATATGTTATATTAATCTTGTTAGTTTCCAAGTTAAAAGTGCTATTTAACAACTAAATGAAAAATGACATCAATTGTGAGCTTTTAAATGAATGACCTATCATTATTAGCAATTAACATAAACTGTTGGTTTGGAGTTTGGTTTCATGGATGGGTCAAACAAACACAGGACTTTTGTCCAGGAAAACGCTGTACGTGTCCAGTACAGAACAAAAATTAAAAATGCTGCGGGTGGGTGCGTCACATAAACTCGCAAAATCACTGTTGATTTGTTGGGGCATTGAACAAGCTGCATTAGTTGATGTGTTGGGAGTTAGAACAGGTTGGCATGTAAAGAGTAGAAACTGACACGCCATCCCTGCCACTTC